>NC_057689.1:2176305-2178805 GCF_014466175.1 Vespula pensylvanica
ACGAAAACATTAATTGATTTATATCGAATCACTTGCGCAATCGAACGAAGCCCATATATTCTCTTCGTGATAAAACGAATCACGAATCGTACTTGTACACGTATTACAGATCACCGATACGAAAGTCTCTATGTTGTAAAACATTTTTCAAGGACATTTTCTTTTCTTTTTTTTCGTTCACCGGAATTCATTGGCAATTAACGATCGGCAATCGCGCAATCGTATTCTCTCTCTCTCTCTCTCTCTCTCTCTCTCTCTCATAAATATTTAATCGTATCGAGTAAGTCGAATAGAGACGGCTAAAACTAGTAGTAGTTGGTCCAAAGCCGTGTCGATTAAATCTTCTTCCCTTCTTATCCCCTTCCTACCCCCGTTTACCCCCTAATCTTACCCTACCTCCTATTATCCTACTCCCATCTATCGCTTCTCAACCTACCCCTCTTTTTAACCCGATCGTTTTGCCTTTTGTCCTGCTATTTATAGAAGGGATATCTTTAAGTGGGTCGTGTTTCTTCCGAGTATACCTCGCGAATATACATACACACACACACACACACACACATACGTACATACATACATACATAGTTACTTCTACTTTCTCTATTACTTCTATACTACTAATAGTACCTACTAACTGCCATTGGCCGGGCCTTTATTTTCTGTTTGCTAAGCGAGACGAATGCAGACCGAAAGAAATTGATGCCGATTCTAAGCGAGTGTATGTTTGCCCTTCTCGGCTATATTCGAACATCCTTTCCTCTCTCTTCCCCTCCTCCTCCTTCTCCTCCTCCTTCTCTTTCTTCTCCTTCTCTTCTTTTTCTTTTTTTCCTTCTTCTTTCTTCTTCTTCTTCATTTTCATGTTCACTTTCATGTTCATT
Organism: Vespula pensylvanica; assembly: GCF_014466175.1. Taxonomy (NCBI): domain Eukaryota; kingdom Metazoa; phylum Arthropoda; class Insecta; order Hymenoptera; family Vespidae; genus Vespula; species Vespula pensylvanica. Next base: position 2,177,184 of record NC_057689.1, read on the forward strand.
TTTAAATGTGCCAACATAGTTCGTCATAGTTGAAACTTCGAAGATGTTATTCAAACTGAATAACGTTCATCCTTCCTACTCCTTTTTCTTCTCTTTTCTTTCTTTTCTTTTCTTTTCTTTTTTTTTTTTTTTATTTATTATTCTCGTGTCTCTCTTTTCTCTTCTTTTTCTTCATTTTCGATTAGGTCATCAATGTCATCGTCCTGTGATTTTTTTTTTCTTTTGTATTTTTTATCTTCTTATTCTTTGGATTTCTTTTATTAGATGATCGGGTTGCAAAAAAAATGCAAAATATATATATATATATATTAATAAATAGTATGAATATATGGAGTCGCTATAACAAAAGAATTAAATAGTATATTTTTTTAATATCTACAATATAAATATAAAATATTTCTTATTGTAACTTCATTATACTTGCTTTCCATCTCTCTCTTTTTCTCTAAAATAAAATTTATTTTATAATTAATATATTACTACCATAATATGAATTATGTTTTATAAGTTTCGCACACATTACGTAATATTTTGTTAGATCTAACAGGAGAATTGGGTCATAGACGGGTTAATCTCCTATTATCTCTTTCATATTATTATTTCCTCTATCTCTTCTATTATCATATTTTTTAATTTCTCTTTCAATTTCCATTAATTAACAAAGACGCGTATCTTGGTATATATTAATGTCTACATGTTTACACTAATCCCGTATCTTTCCTTTTTTATTTCTTTTTCCTCCTCCTCCGTTTTCATTGTTTTTGTTTTTTCTCTCTTTCTTCTTGTAAATTTATTTTACGTTTCCGATTAATTATCTCGATATTTTCTTATTATCTACGAAAGAAAAAAAAGGTAGATTAATTACGACGTTAAGGATCGACAATCGGCGATTAATTTTCGATAAAGGAACGTTTATATATGTGCATATACATACACACGTACACACACACACACACACACACACACACACACACACACACACACATATAGATATATACGGTTTGTATGGAGAAAAGAGAGAGAAGGAAGGATATTTTAGTGGATGGAATTCGTTCGAAACGATCGAGCAGCCAGACCATTATCCTAACGAGTGCACAAAGGATACAGGATCACAAGGTATATATAAAGGGATCCTTTCGATAATTGGCCAATGCGAGAGAGCGTCGAAAATCTTGACGATAAAGAAGCGGCCGATCGTAAATATCCCCGTGAAGAAAGAAAGAGAGAGAGACAAAGAGAAAGAAAGAGAGAGAGAGAGAGAGAGAGACGAAATAAAAAAAGAAAAGATGGGTTAACGAAAAACGAGAGAGAGAGAAAGAGAAAGACAAGATAAAAAAAGAGAAGACGAGTTAACGAAAGACGAGAGAGAGAGAGAGAGAGAGAGAGATCGTGTCACGAGCGTAGTTACATTGAACGCACCCTAAAGGGTCCCGTAAACTCGAGGCTAATGGGGTTGTATCGGGCTTTACGATCGAACTTAGCCACGCAAATTGGCGCCACTTGTGGTGCATTTAAGGTAACCAAAAGCGAGAGAAAGAGAGAGAGAGAGAGAGAGAGAGAGAGAGAGAGAGAGAGAGAGAGAGAGAGAGAGAGAGGTGAATCTTTGTCATTCAAAAACTACG
>NC_057689.1:2186305-2188057 GCF_014466175.1 Vespula pensylvanica
CATTGGTCAATCTAGTACATATATAACCGCAATTTTTTCTTAAGAGTAGTAGTAGTAGTAGTAGTAAAAACAAAAACAAAAAAAAAAAGAAACGAAATAATTCATTTCCTTTTTTTTCTTCTTTCACTTTTTATCCCGAAAAAAGAAAATTTAATAAATAAGAAAAAAAAAAAAAATTCTCGTTCTCTCTCGAATAATCGAAAAGAATCTTCAATAATCAAAATTTTATTTTTAACAATCGAAAGAAAAGAAAAAAGATTAGAAGAAGAAGGAGGAAAAGAGAAAGAATGTTATTGAAAACGTAAAACAAAAAAAAAAAAAAATGAATCGACTAATCGACATTAGAATTCATTTTATTAGCTTGAAATTTCGTCTCTTTTTTTGTTTTCTTTTTTTTCTCTTACAATCTACAATAATACAAATAATAGATCACAGAATACAGCGAGGCTGTAGGGATGATTTTTTTCGAAAGATTTTTTTTGTAATATTTATTTCCGTGGCATTCTTTCCTTCTTTCTCTTTTTTTATTCTCTTTATTTTATTTCGTGTCATTTTATTTATTTTATTTATTTATTTATTTTTTTTATTTATTTCTTCTTCCTTTCGAGAACTCGATCTCGGTAAGTAACAGTCGTGTAAGATTGGCGAGAGTTCAGTTCGTGGAGATCGAGTACCCGTGCTAATGAGTACCTCGATACTATGGCGGACTAACGATGGATAATGAATAGACATTAATGTATTATACAGAAGCTGCTGCACTTGCATTATAGGAGAGTTTCATGGAACTTAGGGTAGTGCGTACATCGTCGTTGATTGATAGTTTCATGGTATCTCTCTTTCTTTTTCTTACAGATACGCACGCACATATATAGGTGTATATAAATCTACACACACACACATATATATATATGTATATCTATATATACACATATAAGCGTATACTGTTCGTGCACATAAGTATGCTTCTTCAAAGAAGCAAACAGCAGATTACTATCCTCGTACTCGTACAATGTTTTCTAATTGCTATTAACGTTAGACCGACCGAACGTAAAGTCTACCTGTCTACCAACGTAGTTACATAAACACACACATATATATATATATATATATATGTATATATATCTATATATATACATATATATATGCATACGCGACAAAGAGAAATTTATATATATATATATACATACATACATATATGTGTGTGTTTAATATATCTTTTAACGGATAAATGTATTTAACTCATTGTAACCGATAAGTATACGATACTACTTTTATATAACTTTTCTCGTTTCCATCGGGCCAGGATAAATAATATCTATTTCGTTTCAATAATTAGATGGTATGTATGTGTATGATGTAAATCCAATATACTTTTGTGTATACTTATGCAAATATATATATATATATGTGTGTGTGTGCATGTAAGTATTCGATATGTTATACGAAAATATAAACCTTCTATCTATCTAGCTACATAATTTCTAATATGTACGCATACATACGATATGCACACAAAGGTTGGAGTAATGCGATTTTCCGCCTAAAGTGCACCCTCCGCTTTCCCTCCTTCTTCCTCAACTCAACCCAAGCCTCACCCAACGACAACATAGTCCCTTTGCACTACGGTTTAGTCGGAGGGTTCCATGCCGAGGCAAATATAGAAGGGGAGCATTTGGTGAACAGAAGAGAAGAGAAGAGAAGAGAGAAGAGAGTGAGAGAGAGAGAGAGAGAGAGAGAGAGAGAGAGAGAGAG
>NC_057689.1:2188120-2194648 GCF_014466175.1 Vespula pensylvanica
TGTATATATATATATATATATATATATATATATATATATAGAAGTAGATATAGATATAGATATATGTATATACATACAAATTTATTTGTATGCATATATTGTTTATATACATACATAAACTTGTACGATATGTATAGATATATATATATACGTATATATATATATGTGTGTGTATATATGTGTATAAATATATTTACGTGTGTATGTGTGTATATATATATGTATGTTTAAAGATAAGTATATATAGAGTAGAATACATCGCGTAGAAATACAATCGTAATGCGACCACATTATACATTAGTAATTAAACGAAGCAACGCCCGAGGTTCGGCCGAGATGTATGTATGTAATTACATTTCAAATCCCGTAATTGCTTATTCCGGATATTAATTATCTCTCTCTCTCTCTCTCTCTCTCTCTCTCTCTCTCTCTCTCTCTCTCTCTCTCTCTCTCGCGTTCTTTCTCTCTTTCTTTCTTTCTCTTATGCCTTTGAAAACTTTTGCCTTTACTATAAAAGAAGAAGGACTCTCTTCTTCGAACGCGACCTGAATTTTATGAAAACGAGTTGATATTTCTCTCTCTCTCTCTCTCTTTCTTTCTCTAAGATTAATATCCTCGTTTTTTTTTCTCTCTCTTTTTTTTTTTAACCTTCATATATTTTCTTCGTCCTTGATAAGAAAAATTATAGAAATTAATTATCGTTTACGTTCATCTCGGCGTCTTTATCTTTATTATATGACAATTAATGGATATAACAGCTCAAAAGATATACACACATTTTATATACATATACATATATATATATATATATATATATATATACTGAATATTATATATAATATACATATATACTGAATTTAAGAAAAAAAAAATTAAAAGAAAAATCCTAGACGATTCTGAAAGATCATTTACCCTCCTTTTTGGAACATCTCGTAAACTAATTATATTCTTTTTCTTTCTCTCTCTCCCTCTCTCTCTCTCTCTCTCTCTCTCTCTCTCTAGTTTTTTCTTTTTTCTTTCTTATTATTATTTCTTTATTTTCGAATCGTGAAACCGTATGAGCTTAAGAACTTTTCGTCCCAGCTAGAAACTTTCGACCCACCCCCTCTACGACGGCTTTCGTCTCATGGGGGAAAAAAAAATTGATAGAAAGTACTATATAAATATACTCACGCACACACACACACACACACACACACACATATCTTTTTATTTCATTTCATTTTTCTTTTTTATTTCTTTTTCTTTTTTTTTTATTTCTTTTTTTTTCCTTAACTTTCTCTCCGTCCCTCTTTGTCTTTCTTTCTTTCCTTCTTTCTTTCTTTCTTTCTTTCTTTCTTTCTTCCCTTCTTTCTCTCTGGTTAGAAGCATGGCAAAACAAGCGAATAAAGCGTAATGGGGAAGTGAGTTCGTTCGTATTCGAAAGTTTCCAAGCAAACTCGACTCGGCGCACCAGTCGAATACAATGGCCGCGGCAAAACTTTCCGCGAAACTAAACAAGTTTATTTAACTTACCTTGGCTACCCTTCTCCGTACACTTCTCTCTCTCTCTCTCTCTCTCTCTCTCTCTCTCTCTCATTCTCACACATACTTACGCATACACATACGTACGTACATATACACGAGTATTTTCACTGCATCACCCTAGTGCAAGCAACCCTCTAACCCTTCCTTCACCCCTCACTCCTCGATCTCTTCGCTCACCCCCTCTCCCCCTCTCCTCCACCCCCACACCTCACCCTCCATCATCTCTACTTGCAATAACGGCAAGTTTTCCGAAAGTTTCCGACAGATTAACGGCTATTGGAATTGTTGAAGTTATGGGAGAAAGATCGGTCTAGTGGTGGGGACTTAGAGTGCACCGAGAGAGATAGAGAGAGAAAGAGAGAGACAGAGAAAAAGAGAGAGAGAGAGAGAGAGAGATGCAAGTGGATGCAGTAAAAGGAGTAGAACGGACTCACTGAAGTCAGGGGTTGAATATTGGAGTTTCTATCGATGTAACTGTATATACTGTTAAATTTTCGTTGTGTGCCTTCGAGCGTGCGCGCGCATACCTTCCAGAGCACCAACAGTAGTAGGAAAAAGAAAGAGATATAGATAGACGAAGAAGATGGTGGGGGAAGACGGTGTGTAAGCGAGAGGGGAGTGCTAGGGGTTTTAAGTGGGGGTAGCAGGACTATGATGTAGAACAGTCAATATCCGGGAAGATTGGATCTGATCTTGGAAAAGAGATTGACCGTTCTTCTTTTCTTTCGAATTCCTAAGCTCTTTTATTCCGTCGTTTATTCGGAGTATCGTTTGATCGAATAGGTCTATGATATTGGTTGAAAGTTGACAGGAAGGAAAATTTGTCAGATTTAGAAAAAGCTTTGTAGAGTAAGAGAAAAGCTTTGTAAAATAAAAGGACGAGGAAAAGGAAGGAGAAAGAGTTGAAAGGAAAGAGGAAAGAGGAAAATGAAAATAAAAATGAAAATGAAAATGAAAATGAAAATTCATTAGCAATATATTTGTAGTTTTCACATCATAACGTCCTAGTTATATATTTCATAATATTAGAATTTAATGATATTAGAAAACGTTCGATATTGTAATGTGAATTAGAAGTGGAAGTTAGTTTCGGACGTTTTCCTTTTTTCTTTTTTTTTTCTTTCTTTTTTTTTTTTCTTTCTTTTTTTACTTTCCCTCATTTCCCTCGCACGATCGATCAAGAAACGGTAGAGAATTTGTCGGATTTACAAAAAGCTTTGTAGAATGAAAGATGTTAAAAATAGAGAAGAAGACGGGGAAGAAAGGGTGGGAGAGAAGATAACAATGAAAATGAAAATGAAAATTCATTAATGATGATTTTCATACTTATACTTTAAATCGGCTCGTAGACATTATGTTACGTGTAATAAAATATTAGAAATAGTACAAAGTGGAAACGTTCGGAAAGGTGATTCTTCTTTTTTCTTTTCTTTCTCCTTTTTTTCCATTCTCGGACGATTAATCAAGAAACGGTAGAATTTTAATGACGCGATGTCGGATAAGAGAGAGAAAGAGAGAGGGAGAGAGAGAGAGAGAGAGGAAGAGACTCACATACTAGGTGACGTAAAATGAAAATCGGTCTTTCCGAATCCATCGTGTAGAGAAACTGACGAGTATACAAATGTATGTATATACATATTCATATATATATATATACATATATATATATATTATGTATATATATATTATGTATATACACACGTGTCCGTAGAGACGAAACGTGCTCGATTGAACGCGTCTGAATGGCAGCAGTAGTGAACATAATGCAGCAACGCCGTGAGCGATAAGCATCGCCGACACCGAAATCATGCGTTGTTCGCACGTGTTACGATCCTCGTTGGAGACGTACGTACCTACGTGTACATATATGTGCATATGTGCATGTGTGTGCATATGCATATCTTAACGCACGCGAGTACGTATGTATGTATGTGTATATATACTCGAGAGACTCGATGACAAGTAGGTACTGTGAAACAACCGTTGAGTTGTTATGTACATATGTATGATACGTGTATATATATATATATATATACATACACGTACATACTAGTATACAGTCCAATTGGTATAAAGTCGTCATCGTTTCGGGAGTCATTGATACACCACATTGTCGAGTTCTAATCAAGATCATACAAAGCTCTGATTTTGTTTGTCTATTGAAAAGCTCTTCTACTCTTGTTAGCCAAGTATATATGTATATATACGTATGCGTATGCGTATAGATGTATATATGTGTATGATGTATATATGTATGTGGGTAGGTTAGCGTGAGTGCGTTAAGAATCGTCATTACGATCGAATCATCTTGAACTACTTTTAATAATAATAGAGATAATACAATCGCAGTGTATTTCAATCTTTCGGTTGATGATTTGCATTTTTTTTCAATTACCATTATGGTTACTTGTTATCGTCTATCGAACATAATATATATGTATGTAATATACTTGAGTACCTATCTATCTATTTATCCATCTATCAATATATATATATATATATATATATATATATATATATTATGTGTGTGCGTGTGTATTTGTGTATTTTCGAAGATAATACATCACGATATTATCTCGATCCATTTTGGTATAATAATGATAAAATATAATAACAATCATTATTGCATGAGTTTATTTATTTTTAATGAATTCATTGATAAGAGTCATCGTGATTAATCAAGTCGATCGAAAAATGATCGTTGTATTTATTATATTTATTATTTCTTCTTTTTCTTTCTCTTTTCACTCTTCTAAAACTGTATCCTATTATTTCTAATTTCTCAAGTTGTGCCATTGTACTGATTTATTATATTCATTTGACTTTCTAATGTTTCCATCGTGAACAAAAAAATTTAAAGACAGAAAAAGAAAAGAATAATAAAGAGATTAGAAGAAGCGTATCCACGTATACCTACGTATGTACGTATATATACATACATATGTATTACGATTGAACGAACGGTGCAAGAACTCGTCTAATGTTAGAATGGTGTCCGTAATGTCTAACGGTGAAAACGTTATAACACAGTCAACAAGGAGGACTGGTTCTCCCACGTGTTCAACCATGGTTTTCTTCTTTGCTTTACTAGTGATCGTTTCCTACTTCCAATACACATACATATAAAATATATACATTATATATATATATGTCTGTATATATATATATATATATATACATATATATATGTATATGTATATACGTATATTTATTAATGCAAGCAACGAAAGTGAAATTTCTCCTTCTTATCGTTGGCACCAGTCAATTATATTTATATATCATGATCTAAGTAAATAACTGTCCGACCGACTTATTCTAATCCGTCCAATCCACTTTGCTTTTCTCCGTATCGAAATTTATTTATTTATTTATTTATTTTTATTTATTTTTCTTCCTTCTTTCTTTCTTTCTTTCTTTCTTTCTTTTTTTTCTTTTTTTGTATTTACGTTTTTTTTTTTTTTTTTTTTGTAATATAAAACTACGTTACGTCCGAGAATTGAAAGGCATAATTTGTCATGCGACGAAACGACAAAAATAGAATTTTACTTTCAAATAAAATATGTATTCGTCTCGTGGAACGAAACAAACGATCGATGAATATATATACGTACATATATATGTGTGTGTGTGTATGTATGTATGTATGTATGTATATATGTGTACTTGTACATGTATATGTATACAGGGTGTGCCAAAAGTTTCCACATGTATCAAAACTTTCTAGGATAATTTTAAAAATCAATTAGATACTCTTTTCTGAAACTTTTTACACTGAATGTTTTTTTTTGTTCTATTTGTTTGTTTGTTTGTTTGTTTGTTTTTTTTTCATTTTCTGTTTTCTTTTTTCTCTTCGTTTTTTTTTCCTTCTTCGCGGATTGTCAAACAACAAGTCGAATTGTAAGCTCGAACTTTAACTCGAGAAAGATTAATTGATTTTTACAAATTATCACACACGTGGAACTTTTGGTCCGCCCTATACATCACATATACATATATAATTTATTTCTATGCGTATTCACATCCATCGATATACGTTCCCAGCTTGTCTCCCATATTTTGTTGGAAATGAAACGAAATGTTTCTACGTTCTTCGTGGGTTCTTTTTCTTTTATTATTATTATTATTGTTATTATTATTATTATTATTATTATTTTTTTTTTACTATTATTATTTCTTTTCTTTATTTCTTTTATGCATAGAAAAGAAGAAGGTTAGAAAGAAAAAGTAGAAGGAAAATAAAAAGCAATGCATGAAGAAAGAATGAAAGAAAAATAATTATTGATAAAAAGAAAAGAAAAAAAAAAAAAAAAAAGAAAGAAACAAAAATGTTCGGAATATACGAAAAATTTTTTGCAACGTGTGTGTGCGCGCGTGTGTGTTTGTGTATTTGCGTATATGCGTCTGCCTGAAATTGTGCCTGTTTATGTACTTTTTTTATTTTTATTTATTTTTCTAACTAATTCTCTTTTCTCTTTTTTCCTTTTTTTTTTTTTCCTTCTATTTTCTTTTTCTTTTTCTTTTTATTTTTTATCTTGCTTTATCAGGCGACACAACGCGTTGTTACGTGGGATTCTGAAAAACAAAAAGATACGCGTGACGTTTATACAACGCGTTCCGCGTGCGCGAGGACGACCTACTTACATCGAAGTTGCAAAATCATGCTTGAACGAGCCAGCAAACGCGATGCAGGTTTTCTTTTCTTTTCTTTTCTTTTCTTTTCTTTTCTTTTCTTTTCTTTTCTTTTCTTTTCTTCTCTCTCTTTCTTTTTTTTTTATTACTTCTTCTTTATTTTCTTTTTATTTTTTTTTATTTTTATTTTTTCCTACCAGAGCGAGATAAAAACTACCATCATCTTTACTTCTTTCTATCTCGTCTTTCTTTAACCAATAATGATTCGTTATAAAACGAATTATTGTATAAATTAATATTTCTTTATTTTTAAATAATATTCATCATCATCATCATCATCATCATCATCATCATCATCATCATCATCATCAT
>NC_057689.1:2207241-2214741 GCF_014466175.1 Vespula pensylvanica
GAGAGAGAGAGAGAGAGAGAGAGAGAGAGAGAGAGAGAGAGAGAGAAACAAAACAAAAAGAGAAAAAGAAGAAGAAAAAATGAAGAAGTAGAAAAAGAGAAGAAGCGAATTATACGATATAAATAAAAAAGAAATAATTTATTGATTTTTAAAATGACCCTTGATATAACTTATGACCCGTCCTGTAAATAAATACACATAAATGTGTTCATACGTACCAGTCGCTAGCACCTGACTCGTACGTAATTACAAAAACCTTAATCTTCTTTACTTATTGCATTATGTATCTACGTAAGTACGTGTAGACGTTTATGCGTGCGTGCATGCATGCATGCATACACGTGCGCGCGCACTCGTTCGTTCGTTCGTTCGTTCGTTGCAGCTGCAAGAAAGTATCAGTGCAATTAGTTACATGGCTCGGGTGGAGAAAGTTTCGTAATGCTTGGGCCTCTCCATAGAGTTAAATACTCTGGCTCAGAACACCGTGACGTTCTACTCGTGAGGTGCATCTGATGTTACAATTAAACGCTTTTATCGAGGAGAAGTAACGAGTACATTTCTAAATCTCTTTCCCCCTTTCAATTTTCATTTTGTATTGAATTATTCAGGTAACAGGAGTCTCCAAGAATTATCTATTTAATTCAATCTTCTCGTTAGATCTATTGTTAAGTGAAATTGTGTTCTAATTTGTCTGATTACTTAATTAGTAAGATTCGATATATAAGGTTCCTCGGTAATTCTGAAGTAATTCACTTTTTCGAACAAAAATTAGAATTGCTTTTCCTTAACGTTTTCAAACAATAAAATTGTTCGTTCTTTCTCTCTCTCTTTCTCTCTCTCTCTCTCTTTATCTTTCTCTTTTTCTTTCTCTTTTAATTTGTATTTTGTTTCGTATATAATACTCGAACAATAATCGTATATTTGATACGTTCCTTTAGATTAAATCAGTTTTAACGATCGAATTATTACAATTTTTTCTAATTAATTCAATCAAGGTTCACCTTATTAGAGAGTTTGGCCGGCTTTTAATTGTATTTATTATTAGGATTAGAATAACTTTTCTTTCAATTTTTTTCAATAATATAATTCTTCTCTATCTTCGTCTCTCTTTCTCTTTTAATTTATGTTTTCTTTCGAATAATACATTTCATTCCGTTCTACTCGTTGGATCACATTTTAACGATCAAATTATTTCAATTTATGTAATTAATTTAATCCACGTTCAATTTATTATAGAGTTTGTGTCAGTTTAAATTAATTAATCTTTTATTGATTAGGATTAGAATAACTTTTCTTTCAATTTTCAAATAATAAAATTGTTCTCTCTCTCTCTCTCTCTCTCTCTCTCTCTCTCTCTCTCTCTCTCTCTCTCTCTCTCTCTCTCTCTCTCTCTTCTAATTTTCATTTTTTATCGAGTTATACAAGATTCATCTATTTAATTCGTTCTTCTCGTTACATCCGATATTAACGATCGAAAAAATATATTTCTATTTATATAAATATTTAATCATAGTTAAATTTATTATAAACTTTGTCCAATGTGAATTCTATTTCTTATTAGGACGGAATAACATTTCTTTTAATCTATTCAATGATAAAACTATTCTCTATTTCTCTCTCTCTCTCTCTCTCTCTCTCTCTCTCTCTCTCTCTCTCTCTCTCTCTCTCTCTCTCTCTCTCTCTCTCTCTCTCTCTCTTATACTCTTCGTTCGTCTCTATCTCTTTCTCTTCTAATTATAATAACATTGTTTCGAGTAATACAATAATCATCCATTTAATTCGTTCTTCTCGTTAGATCAAATTTTAATGATAAAATTATAATGATTTAAATATAATTATTTAATACCCGATGAATGTATTATAGAATTTCGATGTTAGAGGTTTTTAGAGATAATTAATATCTTATTCTTCTTTTCTTTACTTTTTTTTTTTTTTTTTTTTTTCTTTTTTTAAGGATCAGAATAACTTTTCTTTCGACAATGAAATTTTCAAACAATGAAATTGTTTCCTCCCTCTCTATCTATCTATCTATCTATCTATCTATCTATCTATCTCTCTCTCTTTTTCTTTCACAATTCATTTGACGAGGTCCCGCGGTAGCGCATTAATCATCGGTGGTGCTTAATTGACAAGCGGTAAGCACAATGTTAATTATGGCGAGCGTGACGAGAAGGCGAGAAGAAGCATATACCTTCGTGGGACGGATGCAAATGACTTTGTCGTATACACTTTGCGCGAATATACCTCCTTCGACCTTCGAAGTGTAAAACGTTTCACAATAAGATTCTCCTCTTATCGCGGTGGAATAGATAATGACGCACACATTTATCTTTCTTATCGATATCGAAAAGAAAAAGAAAAGGAAGGAAAAAGATTGTCAACAAGTAAATATAATTTTAATAAAATTTCATCTCCCTTTATTTAAGTGATATTAATTATTTTACGTACAGATATGTATATATATAAATGTGTGTGTATGTGTGTATGCAAACATACACGCACATACGACGTTTATAAGTGACTTATATTTTTGTATATTTTTAAGAAAGAACGAAAAAAAAAAAAAAATAAAGGAAAATTTAAAGCAGCTATTTAAATAAATATTAAAATGAAAATAAACGGTACGATTACGCGTTATCATAAATTTCTTTAGAAAAAGCAAAACCAAAAGAAAAATATGGAAAAAGGAAACTAAGCAGGTTAAACGCATAAACTGCAATGTGTGTGTGTTTTTTTTTCTCTTTTCATTTCTTCTCTTTTCTTTTCTATTCCATTCTATTCTTTTTTTTTTTTTTACTTCTTTGGTTCTTTCTTTCTTTCTTTCTTTCTTTCTTTCTTTCTTTATGCGAAACCACGAGCATTACCAAGGATATTCCAAATAAAAAATTATATTTACTTCGGTATTTTATTTGAAAATTTCTTTTTGCAATAATATTTATACGACTTTCGGGGTAACGTAGAACGTTTACTTTTTCGAAATGATAAAATCATAATGCAAACGAAAGAAAACGAGGAAAATGAAAATATTAAAATAAATTACGTTACTCGATGTAATTCAATCTGTATATAATGAGAAAAATATTTGTTATAAAATTGTACGTAAAAAGATGTACATGAATAAACATAAATAAATAAATAAATAAATAAATAAATAAATAAATAGATAAATAAATAAATAATTATTTAATAAATTAATGAAAAAAATATTACAAAAATAAAGAGTTTAGGTGAGTCTAGACGAAAAAAATAAAACACATATATAGAACGTATAAAATGATTTACACTGTCACGTCTGTATAAGTTATCTGCTTTGTTTCACTAGTATCACAAAAACATATATATATACATACATACATACATACATACATACATATAGACATACACATGTATACGCATAATGTGCATAGTAGGAGAATAAGAATGGTAGATCCCACACTCGTATGCAAGAGCTTTTATACTGCATTTAGGCGAGGCACGTTTCGTATACACGAGAGTATCGCAGAGCGTACATATATTATACGTATATATGTGTACGTAAGTAAATCTGTATAGAAAGAGCGTGCTTTATCTAACGATGCTATGAAAGTAGTAGTTACCTATATATACATATATATGTATATATATGTATATATATTTATACATACAGGGTGTGTCCTAAAATAAATGAGAAATATTTTACACCTGGCTTTGGGACGTTCAAGAGAAAAGAAAAAAAAAAAAAAAGTTTCAAACAAATCTACATCCCATTTGATTTTATTTTCGAGTTAGATACATCGCATTCGAATTATCAAAAAATTCTATTGTATTTGTTTAATTTTTTTTTTTTCAAAGGATTTTTCTTTTTTCTTTTTAAGATTTAATAGAAAATTTTTGTTCAATTTTTTAAATAGATGTATTAACATTCGTACAACGCAACGTAATTATGGCGATAGAAAAATTTGTTTCAAACAGTATTCGAGGATAACAAGTTAAATAATACATAATAATAAATAAATAAATATATATATATATTAAAATTAGGTATTGATATAAAATATTAAAGTATTACCTACTGTAATTTTTAAATACCCCGTATATATGTATTGAACAGAGAATAAGAAGTAGAAGAAAAAGAAGAAGAAGAAGAAGAAGAAAATGGAGGAATAAAGATAGATAAAGAGATAGAGACGATTATTTATTCTTACCAACTATGACGGTGTTTAAAGACGAAAAACAAGATACGTGGAATAATTTAAACGTAATAAGAGGCAAAACTCGTTTTTTATCATCGAACATATCGATTATATCGCGTAAATTAATCGAAATTTATCGTTGGAAGGTAGAAAAAAAAAAGTAAATAAATAAATAAATGAAAAAGCAAAATCGTAGAATAGATATAAGTGTTACATAAAGAACAGCGATGCTTATCTTTTAAGAAGTAGATATTTTTTTCTCTCATTTTTTCTTCTTTCTCTTTTTTCTCTGTTCTTCTCCTTTTTTTTCTTTTTTTTTTTTTTTTTCCTTTACGTAATTATGTTTAGTCAAAGCATTAACAAGACTATAAGGAATTAGTGTGAAAATCCATTATATACTAGTCAAGCATTCAGGTATTTAGGTCTTAGGTAAGTTTTCAAATTCTATCCTATCGTTTCTTAACTCCTCGTTAATTTGTCGATGCCTTCTCATTATTGACATACGCTAATGCGTTGCCAAGCCTATACTTGGGAGGGCAATGGGCACGGCAAAGCACATAATCGTGTTCACATAAGCCTAGAGATAACGTATAAGCTCGAAATGCTGTTAGCTTGGCTAGTTTCATATATGTATATATATATATATATATGCATATGTATTTTATATATATATATATATGTATATGTGTATGTATATACGTATATATATATGTAGATGTATGTTCGTTACATACATATTCCTATCTCATTATGATAATAACGAGAGCATGTATTTGAAATATATGAGTATATATGTGTATGTATATGTATATACATAATAGAATCTTGTTAGAAAGAAAATAATAATATTGTATTGGTCAATAAGTAATGTGGAAATTTATAGTGATTTATATTTAAATATACACATAAATAACAGCAGTATTTTTTTATCGAATAAATGTTTTTTCGATATTTTATATCTGAATAAGTGAACGCTACGTAGTGGATTTTCTCTCTCTCTCTCTCTCTCTCTCTCTCTCTCTCTCTCCCTTTGTTTTTTTTTTTTTTTTATATTGACAATTTTTCGATATCTCTTTATATCTAAATAAGAAAAGAATACGTTTGAATATATTTTAAATAAATAAATTTTATATCTTGGTATATTTTTTGTCGTTCCTTTTTTCCTCTTCTTTTTTCTTTTCTTTTTTTCCCTTTTTTTTCTTTTTTTTTCTTTTTTTTTGCAGATTGAAACATTACTGTTGCTGGCCAACTAAATAATAACAATGACAATAAAAATAATGATAATTAATATTAATAAGGGAACTGAAGAACGATTTCTTTTTTTTAACTTATCTTTTTCTTTCCGAAAGAATTCATTTTCGAAATCGTTTAAAAACGTCAATTTCGATTTGTCTTAAGCAATACGATAGTTTCAACTGTATTCGTATGTTTCTTGTTAGAGAATATTTATCTTTTTGCGTTGTTATATATCAAGGAGAAATATCGTTGAACGCAAGAAAAGTTACGGAAACGAGATCATACCATTCTCTCTCTCTCTCTCTCTCTCTCTCTCTCTCTCTCTCTCTCTCTCTCTCTCTCTCTCCCTCTGCCATCAACAGCGAGCAAATACCGTGCAGGTTTGCAACGCGATCGTAGTAATGCATTTACACTTATTGCCAATTAAAGCTGAATCGTATTGCACGTACGCGTGTGTGTATATATATATATATATATATATATATATATATAATATGTATGTGTGTGTATACACATAAGTGAGTATGTATAACACAACGATTTTCGTGAAAATTTATTATTATAACGTTGGTATTGTATTACGTTAGATAAATACTTATACATATATATATATATATGTATATATATATGTGTGTGTTAGTATGCACATTGCACATTCGCTTTTTCATTCTTTTCTTCTTCTCCTTCTTCTTCTTCTTTTTTATTCTTTCATTTTCTTTTTTCTTGCTTTCGATTCTTTTGTTCCTCTTCTTTCCGTTCTGTTGCATTTACTAACCCTTTTTTTTTTAAAACACCTTTTTTTATTATTTTAATCTTGTTTTCTTTTCTTTCTTTTTCTTCTTTTCTTTTTTTATTTTTTACGTTATTTTCTCGATAGACAGGTATATGTAGATAGATATATATGTACGTTATCTGAAATAGCAAAAAAAAAAAAAAAGAAAAAAGAAATATATAAAAAAAGAAAAATAAGGAAATAAAAACATCGAACGAAGAGTATATCGTCCGCCATATCGGTTTTCTTAATTTACGTTCAACCATGTTATTTTAATTTATTATCAGTAAAAATTTGGTGCTCTATTCTCAAATAGTTACGTATAATTTACAAATATATTACTCCTTTTTCTTCCTCTTTTTTTCTTTCCTTTCATTTCTTCTTTTTCGTAGTAATTAACCTTCTCTATTATCGCAAAAATTATGATATTAAATTTCCCTACATTATCGTCGTTTCAATTATCGTAGGAATTTCTATTCCCTATACTCTAACTATGTGAAATTTGAAAATATTTTCTCACCGTAATTAACTTTTATAACGTCGTGCAACTTCGTAATTACACTACCTATTATATAGATGAATATCCTAAATATCTTTATTATTTAAATCTTATTTCATTTCGTTCGGGGAAGAAAATTAATTTGTTATTTCGTACAAACGAAGATTAATATTTGCCAGGTATAAATTTTAATCGCTATAGTTACTCCATAATACGGTTCCGAAAGAAAAAAAGAAAAAAAAAAAAAAAAAAAGAGAGAAAGAAAAAAGTTTCTACGTAAGCCAAAAGTTCCTAGGGCATGTAGTTTCGAAAATTTACAGAGGAGAAAAAAGAGAATAAGTTTGTAAAAAGGTTTACGAAAAAAGAGGAGTAGGTAATCGCTTTTTTCAAAATCACCTTGAGAACTTTTCGAAGCACTCAGTATAATAGGTGATATCGTTTATCACGTCGTATAATTAATTTGTTGTTAGAGATAAAAAAGAAAAGAAGGAGAAGAGGAAAAAACTAGGGATTATAGCGTATTGATGAATCATCGAAAGTTGTAGATAATTAATAAAAATAATAATAATAATCGAAGTAACAATAACGATAACAATAATAACGATGATGATAATGATAATGATAATGATGATGATGAAAATGATAATGATAATTTCCATTGTGATTTAATAAGAACAATAGCACATTTCAAGGTCAAAAATATGTTCCTTTTCGTCATTAAGGTCGGTGACTACCCACCGTTAAGTGAGTGAGAGAGAGAGAGAGAGAGAGAGAGAATGATAGGAGAGGGGGGAGATGAGGGAGATGGGGTACGTTTATCT
>NC_057689.1:2217241-2218724 GCF_014466175.1 Vespula pensylvanica
TAATATCGCCTCTTGATTAAAAGAAACGTACTTACAAATAATTCAGCTCTATCGATATTACATTTTAATATCATCGATAATTACGCTTTGGCTAGCGTCATAATCGTTTTATATTATAAACGAGTTGATTAAATAAAAAGTCAAATAAAAACTTTCTACCGTGGGTGTTGGCACTTAGCTTGATCTATATCTATATTTATATATAGGAAATATTTATTAAAGTTTTATATAAGATATATATGTATATACACACACACACACACACATACATACAACATACATACATACATACATACATACGTATATATATGTATGCATGTATGTATATATATTTCTCTTTTTTTACGAACACTATTATACAATATTATAACACGACATTGGTAGGTTCGTCGCAGGTTGGTCAGTAACAGAAAGATAGATAAAGAAAGAGAAAGAAAAAGAGAGAGAGAGAGAGAGAGAGAGAGAGAGATATCCATCCACGTTTCTTTTCCAACACACATATATGTCTACGTATTTGTATTTGTATCCATATACATATATTTTTATGCAATTTGTTATGTGTACAGGTACGTAGCTAGAATATAGGTGCACCCGGTGCACCGAACTCTCCTTGATAGAATTAAGATAAATCGTTTAAGTTGAACTCGTTGATTTACGATCGCAAAAGATGCTGCTACAAAAGAGAGACAGACAGAGAAAGAAAGATAGAAAAAAAGAAAGAAAGAAATAGAGAGAGAAAAAGAAAGAAAAGAAAAGAAAAAAGAAATAGAAAGAAGACAGACAGACAGATAGATAGATAGATAGATAGATAGATAGATAGATAGATAGATATATAGATAGATCGAAAGAAAGAAAAAAAGAAATAAATAAAGGGTAAAGGGAGTTAGGATCAAAGAGAACGAGATGTTTCGTTGCATAATGCGTATCAACGTTCGAGAGTCTTAGCAGGCTGCTAAAGCAAACGGGCAGGTGGGTGCAAGCATCTCTTTTCTTCGTTCTATCTCTCTCTCTATATATATATATATATGTGTGTGTGTGTGTGTGTACATATCACAACATATATATATATATATATACACATATATATTCCTCCCTCTCTCTTATTCTCTCTCTCTCTCTCTCTCTCTCTCTCTCACTCCCTTTCTTTCTCTTTCTCTCTCTTTGCTTACGTGAATCCAGAAAGGAACAGCATGTTCTCTTCGTGTTATTTATTACGTCTTTTAAGCTTGCCGTCTGACATTTATAGAAAAGAGTAGAAAGAAAAGGAGGGCCATCGATCGTATCGAGATCGGATCGATACTGGAGTTTTATGAAATTGTTTCTTTCTTTTCCTTTGTTTTCTTCTTTATTTTTTATTCTTTCTCTCTTTTTTTTCTTTCTTTCTTCTTCTTCTTTTTCTTCTTCTTCTTCTATTTCTTCTTTCTGTTTTTCTTTATTTATTCTTTTTTCTTCTTTTTTTATTATTTTTTCTTTTCGTTTTTTT
>NC_057689.1:2221234-2236234 GCF_014466175.1 Vespula pensylvanica
GATCCGTTTTCGAAACCGGTCCCTTTTTTTTTTTTTCTTTTCCTTCTTTTTTATTTTCTTCTTTTTTCTGTTTCTCTCTTTTTTTTTTCTTCTTCTTTTTCTTTTTTTTTTTCTTCTTCTTATCTCGAAGCATACGTATTTGTATTTTATTAAGCTCCTTCTCTTCCTTCTTATTTTACTTTACTTTATCTCTTTTTTTTTTAATTCTCCTTTTCCTTTTATCTGTTTTATTATTATTTTTTTTTTTCTTCCTTTTTTTTCCCCCCCGTTAAATTATACGCGTGAGCACTGAATTATTGACGATAATGTATAAACACGTTTTGCTACTTCTGTATGCTTCAATTTACATAAATTATATGAAATGCATGAGAAATAATTAATAATAATAAAATGTGAAGAAAAAGAGAAAGAGAGAGAGAGAGAGAGAGAGAGAGAGAGAGTGTGTGTGTAGAGGGGAAGGGAAAGAGGAAACCAAGAGTTTTTTCATTCGTTTATTGACGATCAACATCGTCGTTGTCGTCGTCGTCATCGTCGTATACTTACTTACTTACTTACTTACTTACTTACTTACTTACTTACTTACTTACTTACTTACTTACTTACATACTTACTTGTTTGCTTGCTTGTTTGCTTACTTAGGTTAGCGCGAAAGTTATTGAGCTGGTCAATGTCGACCCCGATGACGTAATTTCTTCTTCTCTTTGAGATCACTTTTAGCAAGCGCGTCTCCTCATCTCGCTAATATAAAGTTTTCTTATTTCAAGTATTAGTCGTTCTAATGGTGATAGTACGTTCTAAGAATACGTACGTCTATTCTCGAACGAGTTTTATCCTTGAACGATTTATTCCTCTTCTCCGGAGAATTTTTCTTTTTCTTTTCTTTTATCTTTTCTCTCTCTCTCTCACACACACACACACACACACACACACACGCGTATACTCTCTCTTTCTTTTTTTTTGTTTATTTTTATGACACCGCAGAGAAATCTTTTCTTTCCAAGGACACACGAAACGCGTATATATGTTGTGTATATATGTATATATATATATATATACATATATATATATATCTCGCTCTGTGTGCGAGTGTGTCTCTTTCGGTGTGTATATATGCGTGTTACAAAGATACGGAAATCATAAAAACTTTTTATTTTCTTTTCATTTTTCCTCTTTTCCTTTTTTCCTTTTTTTAAACGAAAATTGATATTTTAAGTCTAACAAAATTTGTAGAGAATATCAATAGAAATCGAAGTTGCATTATACAGTAAGTATAGGTATATACCTTCTTCTCTCATCGATATTTCATCGTGTTATGGCGCTCTTTGAAGTTTAACAAACTGTATAAGCGACCGTCTACGAGAAAGAGAGAGAGAGAGAGAGAGAGAGAGAGAGAGAAAGATAAAGAAAAACAGAAAGAAAGAACTAGCTTAAAAATAAATATTATTATATATTTTTCCCTTCTGATAAATGTAACAACATTTATTCAAAACATTTGCTTGTAAAACCTTCAATAGGATAGTCCAGGTCGTTTAAAATAAGACACCTGGTACATACACATTTATATACGTTTATATATCCTATGTTCGTATACATATAAATATACATATACATATATATATATATATATATATATATATATATATATATATATGTAACTATTCGTAATTTAGTTTAACGCTCTCGCGCGTTTCTTACGTAAGGCTTGAGAACCGTCGATCGAAATCGACAAAGTTTGCTATTTCGTAATAGTCATCGTTCGTCTCTTTCCCTCTCTCTCTCTCTCTCTCTCTCTCTCTCTCTCTCTCTCTCTCTTTCTCTATTTCTCTCTTTCTCTCTCTATCTCTCTTTCTTTCTTATACTTCATTTCTATTCTCTTCGTACTACGTTCGCTATTGGTGTTCCTCCTCCTACTACGAGAGTTACCTACATACATATATATATATTTATATATAGATATATAGATACATGTGTATATTGAAATCTAACAATGTAAATCGCCGTGAAATAATTTCATGTGACGACCCCACTCCTTTCCTCTGTGACGGTTGTTATTACAATTCTTCGATATTCCTCGTCGTCGTCGTCGTCGTCGTCGTCGTCGTCGTCGTCGTGCGACACTCGTAAAATTTGATATCTCCTCTCTGTCATATACATATATAGACAATGTGTATATGTGTGTGTGTATATATATATATTTATATCGAATACCGCCGGTATACTCGTTGAGTACATAAAATATCATAAAGTAGCCATTTTTACGAGAGAGTACCTACCTACCTACCTACCTACCTACCTACCTACCTACCTACCTACCTACCTATGTACCCTTTGATTCCGTTGTGAAATAATACTGGTACTTCATCGAATCGATTGAAATTTATAAATATATATATGTATGTACATATGTATGTATGTATGTATGTATATATGTATATATATACATATATACGTACGTATATCGTACTGGCAATATCATTTATATCGGAAAAAGAAAGAAATATATAATACTGATGCGTATATTTAAATATATGTATATACAAATAATACGCAGAGTCTACAACACGTGTTACCTGTATATATACGATACATTGTTTACATCACGAATATATCGAACTCGTCCAGAATTAGTCAGTTGATTGTTTACTCTTCGACGAATAACATCTTCCACTAGCTCTCTTCTGATCTGTCGAACGAAAATTTTATCTTTTTTTTTTTTTCTCGAGAAAATCTTAGATAAGTATTTAACTATTTCTAATACGTTTATCGTGTAATCTAATACATACAAGAACACATATGTGTATGCACAAATCTTAAGTACTATGTAAGTACTTATATACTTACTTACTTTAAACGTATCTCCTTTCGCGAAATAAACACCACGAAGATACAGAAAGAAAGGCAGAGAGAGAGAGAGAGAAAGAGAGAGAGAGAGAGATAGAATGAGAAAGAAAAAGAGATAGAAAGAGAGAGAAAGAGAGAGAGTAACGAATCTCTCGAACGGTAGTAGTGTGGTGACCAGAAAATGGCCGTCACGACGCAAACAAATGAGCAAGTTCGACCATTCCCATGGCAACAATCTCAATCAGATAGGAGAACCAGCAGAACGGAGAACAGAGAAACACGGCGGATAATGTATTCGATACAGGTAATATATAGCGCTCCAGATACAATATTTATGTCCTGGCGTATTTCACTAGCAGCCCATTATTCATTCGCCGGCACTGAATAAGCATTAGTATCATAGAACTTGGAGTATCTGCGCTTCTTAAATCCGCTACATACTTCGTCTCTCTCTTTCTCTCTCTTTCTTTCTTTTTCTTCTCTTCTCTCTCTCTCTCTCTCTCTCTCTCTCTCTCTCTTTTACTCTCACTCTCATTCTCTCTAACTCTCAGTGTGTCTGTATCTCTTTCTAACTCATTCACTTTACCTTTTAGAGTAGCTATCTATCTCGTATCCGAAAGCTTTAAAAATACGTAGATATATGTATGTGTGTGTGTGTGTGCGTATGCGTGTGTGTATGTATGTTTGTATGTTGTATGTTTGTATGTATGTATGTTGGAAGCTTGTATGTATATATGTATGTATATACAAAGCGAGAAAGTTCGTAAATGTATCGAATGTTTCTAGATAATTTTAAAAAATCGAATTACGTTTCGTCGACATTTTTTTCTTTGATTTGTCGAGATTTGTTTTTATTTAAGTGTTGTGTAATCTTAAAAAAAAAAAGAAAAGAAAAGGAAAGAAAAAGAAAAGAAAATTGCATCTCGAAAATCTTATCTCTTCTCGACTGTAACGTCTGTAGCGTCCTATTTCCTCATTTCGTATTTTGTATACTCGATTGTCATCTCTAGTTATTCAAAAGTTCGTAAATTTTCGATCGATTCGCTTTATCGTACTTTAACGACGGACTTGAATAACGATGGAAAGGAAATTTATCAATCGGCGAAATGAAAATAAGACGATAACAGAATTATTGCGGTAGTAACTAAATTTATTCCTGTTATTAACATTGATGTTAAATTGAAAAGGATTTAAAAAGAAAAATGATGATGATGATGATGATGATGATGATGATGATGATGATGACGATGATGATGATAATGATAATGATAAAAGTAATAATAAATAAATAAATAAATACATAAATAAATGAATACAAAAATAAAAGAGACGATACTTTAGAAATGTTATTTGTATTACAAATATATGCGTTTATTGAACATCGAACGAAATCTTATTAATTTATTTTCATTTATATTACAAAAAGATATATATATATATATATTAATATATATTAATTATTACGCGTTTAATTAGAATGAATTTATAATAAGCGCAATATGTATAATATAATAATTAATTAGTCGACGATTTTTACCTTTTCCTTCTTTTTCCTTCGTTTTTATTTTACATGCAAAATTCAACAAAAAAGAGATGCAATCGTTCTATCGAAATAAAAACGTAATCGTTAATCGTTCTGATAGTTCTTCGTGAAATATGATGTTGATGGATGGAGAAAGGAAAGGACGAAAAAAAGAAAAGAAGAAAAAGAAAAAAAAAATAAAAGAAGGAAGCAAGAGAAAAAGAAAAGAAAAGCCGAAATTTTCTCTCTAATATCTATGCAGATACGTAGATATTAGAATAGAGATAGTTTATAGTGACTCAATGCACGCGTAACCTATTGATTACGACGTTACACGCGTCGTAAAGCTCTAAACGCGTCGCGAATTATTGGATAGTAGGTACGTCGATTGTGAACATGGAAATTATTTACCGTATTCTCTCTCTCTTTCTCTCTTTCTCTCTTTCTTTCTGTCTTTCTCTTTCTCTTTCTCTTTCTCTCTCGTAGACCAATGCAATATCGAACATTTGCAAGGAATTATTGACCACGTGCGTATGTTGAATACGCAAATATGAAATATATCGTCCAATTTTGCGCCACCTCACGACGAAGAAAAAAAGCAATTGTGACGAATGAATGAACGAAACATGCGTGTTTCGCATACACATGTTTTTCTTTCGCATTTGTCCACAAAAAGAGAAAGAGAAAAATATATATATATATGTATGTATGTATGTATGTATATATATATATATTTACATATGTAACTCGTTAGGCCGATTTTCAATACTCGTTACTCGTTATACATATTCGTTTACAATCAATCTTGTATAAATAACGTCGACGTTATTCTCTCGTCAAAAAAAAAAAAAAGAAAGAAAGAAAGAAAAAAAGAAAAATTAGAAAAAAGATTAAATGAAAATATAAAATGTTTCGCTACAAAGTTATTACAAAAAAAAAAGAGAAAATGAAAAAGGAAAAGAACACGAGGAACAAGAAGGAGAAGAAGAAAGTTGAAGAAAAGAAGAGGAAGAGAGAGAGAGAGAGAGAGAGAGAGAGAGAGAGAGAGAGAGAGTAAAAAAAATAGAGAATTATCTGTTTGTTCCAGTCTTGTTTGTTATCTGACATGATTAAAAGTTATCGTGGAAACTCACGTATCGATATCGATAACTAGTAGTAAACTCGACTATTATTAAACGGCTTGTAGAACGGCTCTTCATTTTGTTCGAGTAAAATAAAAAAAAAAAAAGAAAGAAAGAAAAAAGAAGAAAAAAAAAATTAAAGCGAACAAGCTTCAACTATGATGACGTTTAATCTATCTAAATGTTTTACGAACTATTTCAATTTTTTATTTCTTTATATATATATAGATATATCCTTCTATTATCCATCGTTACAATTAATGATAATTCGTATGATATAGGTATATGATGTAACGTAATTTTTAATATAACGTTTTAAATGAATTATAGATTTTTTTAGATTCTATTCATGAAAGATATGTGTGCGTGTATACGTATCGATGTAATTAATTGCATCATTTCTAAGTTTGCTACGTTATGCAATTAAAACAAAATGGTTTATCGTTCAATCGTTTTAGGGTTCGCGATTTCTTTAGAAGAGAAGGATAGATAGATAGATAGATAGATAAATAGAGAGAGAGAGAAAGAGAGAAAGAGAGAGAGTGAGACAAAGAGAGATGAAAGGAGACGAGCGTAATCCGTGTAATTCGAAGGAGATCGATCCCTCCTAATTATATATCTCGTAGAATCGAATTAGCAAGTAATGAAATCAAGTTCCCCCTTTGGGATAAGAAACATTCGTATAAGGTATATATATATATGTTTTATATATATATATATATATATATATATATATAGTAATAGAGAGGATATGTATATGTGTACATATATATATATATATATATATATATATATATATATATAGTATTAACCATTTTCTATTGCCGTCGGTATCAATCCACTAAGCTGGATGTTAACTCCGACCGATAACTCGTTTCGCCATTAAGACTTAAGTACTCGTATAATTAAGGCGAATGTGGATCCGGTTCACCTTAGAGTTTTCATTGATCGAGATCGAAAGAGGCCATGTTATTACAAATTCTTCGGATAACGATTATTCGTCTTTCACATTGATCTTATTATAGTATATCAATGTACAATAGTATCGATATAAAGCTATACTATATTCCGACAAGATCGATATATATATATATATATATACATATATATATATATATATATATATATATATACAGATTTAAGGAACAAAAGAAAAGTTCCATAATCAGAGAAAAAAAAAGAGAGCGAAAGAAAGTTAATCTAAAAGATTCTCGAAAAAATGTAGTAAAGGATTTTTAAAATCGTCAAAAGAAACTTCTGCCCCGTTCTAAAGTTTATTATTACGAGAGAGAATAATGTTTTTTCTTTTTCTTTTTTTTTTTCTTTTTTCTTTTTCTTTTTTTTTTTTTTTTTTTTGAAGTTACTATGGAAGAAAAAACGAGAAAAAAAGACGAAGAAGGAAAGAAAAAAAAAAGTAGGAATGAAAAAACGAATATATATCTCATTCCATTTTCTTGTTAATATTAATCTTGAGTCCACCCCCATCACCCTTCTTCCCCTTCACCCCCTTAACCCCATTCCACTGTATATACTACGAGAAAAAATTTATTACGATAGAAGAAGGAAAAAAAAAACGAAAGGAAATAAAAACAAACAAAGAGGAAAATATTTAACTCCATTTTCTTGTTAAATATTAATCTTGTTGGCCCCGCCCTGTATATGTGTGTGTGTGTTTGTGTGTGTGTGTGTGCGTGTGTATTTATTAAGAGTAAAAAATTTATTACGGCGGCGGAAGAGAAATCACGACGACGACGACGACGACAAAAAAAAAAAAAAAGGGAAAAGGAAAGAAAAAAAAACAAAAGGAAAAGAAAAAGAAAGATTAGGTGGAAAAAATTACAAAGAAAAAAGATTATATTACTATCGCTCGTGTTAATATCGATCGTTGATATCAATCGATATCGATAATATCGATGGAATAATAATCATCGATTTGTAAATTAATATTTTCGATATTAATTAAATTAATATCGAAAATATTCATATTAAGATAATATCAATATTAAATTAATAAAAAATATATAATATATCTTCATTATTAATAATATAATCAATTTATAAGTTCTATTAATATTTCCAACTTTCCTCTCTCTCTCTCTCTCTCTCTCTCTCTCTCTCTCTCTCCCTCTCTCTTTGTGCGTGTGTTTTTTATCTGGTATCTTTCCATAAAAGAGAAGAAGAAAGAAATATCGAATGCGTCCATTCGGATGATACCAAATTGGAGTGATGTTTATCGTAGGCTCGATGGGACGAATGAAGAAATAAAGAAAAAAGAAAAAAAAAAGCGATGAAGAGGAAGAGGAGGTGGAGGAGGTGGAGGTGGAGGAGGTGGAGGAGGAGGAGGACGATGAAGAAAAAGAGAAAAGAAGAGAGAGAAAGAAAAAAAGAAAAAAGAGAAAAAAAGAAAAAGAAGAAAAAGAAGAGGGAAGGCTGCTACGAATTCCATTACGTCCTTTTATTCTCATCCCTGTTTTTATTGCGTTCTCCCGCACCCTTCTCCTCCACCTCTTCTTCCTCCTCATCCTCCTACTCATTTTACGGTCCTCCCTATAAACACAATGTACTCCCTTCCTAGTAGATTGCGTCTCCTCTCTCTCTCTCTCTCTCTCTCTCTCTCTCTCTCTCTCTCTCTCTCTCTCTCTCTCTCTCTGTCTATCTTTTTCTTTTTCTCTCTCATATTCTCCCTCTCTCTCTCTCTCTCTCTCTCTCTCACTCTTTCTCTTTCTCCCTCTTTCTGTCCCTTTGCCCTCTTTCACTTTGCTACGTAATAGACGGTCGTTGGAGAATTAGAAAACTGATCGATGACGAGAAGAAAGAAAAAGATGGAACGAAACAATGAAAAAAGAGAAAAGAAAGAAATAGAAGAGGACAGAAAAAAGTTTAACAAAATAAAACAAAGACCAGTTTGAGTACATACGTGTGTTGTGTGTGTGTGTGTGTGTGTGTGTGTGTATGTGTGCGTCTGTGTAATAATACGTTTAGAGTCGTAGGGAGAGAAAAAATGCAGGGTGTGTCGAAAGTTACGTAGGTGGATTGAAAAATTCTTTAACGCTTTGTCGTTTCGCCATGTAAAAAAAAAAAAAGAGAGAGAGAGAAAAAAAGAAGAGATGCAAGTAAATAATGTAATTCGAATAAATCGAATAAATCGGACCGTGCGAAGACACTCCTCTTAATCTTCGGAGAATGAGACTGAAATAAGAATGAGATCGTGATTCGTAAAGAATATTTTCGAAAAATTTATTTTGAGAATATTATTCAGAAATTTTCGACCGTTCTCCATTTGTTGTATGTATATTATATAAACGCGTAATAATATTTCTTAGATATTATCGTAAGAAATTCTCTTTACTACGACGAAATACCTTTAACCTTTGTAAGGACGTTTTCGTGTAAACACAAAGGACAAATACAGACAGAGAACAAGAGAGAGAGAGAGAGAGAGGGAGAACGATGACTATTCCAAAGGTGCGAGCGTTGAATATACGTAGTAGATATATATATATATATATATATGTGCGTGTGTTTACATTAGTTACACGCAACAAAGACGTTACGTATAATAAACACAAGGATATAAAATTTATTCAGTTTCCTTTTGGAAGTGGAAGCGTTAAGAGTGATAGAGCCGATCAAAAATTTGAAGAAATTGATGGAGCAAAATCAGGTTTCCTTTCGAGAATTTAAAACACGCTGGAAGAGAGAGGTAAGAAGAAGAATTTTCACGATAAAAATCATTTTTGTTTTTATTTAATTCTTTTCTTTTTATTAGCGATCTAAGATGATTAATGCGTTCGTACTCTCCGATAATACGTACGTACATACATATTATGTACATACCTTATTTACGTCTCGATATATTTAATTCGATTTGATTCGATTCGATTCGATTCGACTTGATTTGATTTAATTTAATTTAATTTAATTTAATTTAATTTAATTTAATTTAATTTCTTTAATTTTCTTTTCTCTTCTTTTCTTTTCTTTTCTTTTCTTTTCTTTTCTTTCCTTTCCTTTTCTATCTCGATCTACTTTACATTTAATTTTTCTTTCTAAGAAACTCGTTCATTAATATTTCCTTTCGTTTAATAACGTAGACGTAGAAATGAATAATAAAGCCAACGTTTTTCACGTTATTCGAAGAAAATGAAAAGCTAAGTTTAAACTACCAACCAGTTCTGCTCGTCGTCGTAGTCGTCGTAGTCGTCGACGTCGACGTCGACGTCGTTTAACTTAAATCATTTATTTATCGTACGTTTGCGTTCCAACAAACATATACAGGATAAATGAAATGTTTCTAGGACGTTTCTCCGTATCCTTTCTTTTTCTTCTTTATTAATCAATCTTTTTTTCAAGACTTTTTAAACCAATATATCTCCCTCTCCCTTTCTCCTTTTTTTTTTCAGATAGTAATACTACAAGCTTAACTAGAGATTAACCTATGAGATTAACTAGAAGCGTAAAATGTTACGAAAAATGAGTAAATCGATATTTAAAATTACTTAGAAACTTTTGACGTACCTGAGAACTTTTGATCGACCTTGTATTATATATATATATATCCGTCCATATATCTATCGATCCATCCATCCATCTATCCATCTATCCATCTATCTATCTATCTATCTATCTATCTATTTATCTATCTATCTATGTATCTATCATTTGTCATATTTTTATAATCACGAACAGCTGCAATCACAGCCTTGAATCAACGTTGTTCAATATATTCACTGGTAATATCTACGTATGTACCTACGTACATCCGATATTATTATGCTCTACACGCAAAGTGAAAGTATAATAATGGCAAATGCTATTGTTAAACTCTACGGGATATCGGTAGAATGTAGATAAATAGAGAGAGAGAGAGAGAGAGAGAGAGAGAGAGAGAGAGAGAAAGAGAGAGAGAGAGAGAGAGAGAGAGAAATAAATAGATAGATAGATAGATAGCGATATATTATTGTATGCTATGTCAATTTAATCTACGTCGCGAAATATCATGGATATGCGATAGAGATAGGTAGGAAAATCGTTTTCAATATAAAACACACATTCGTATAGGTACTACGTATCTATCCAATATATATAGATATATAAATACACAGATATTATACACATGTATGTGTATACGTACGTACATACGTAACTAACTACGCATAATAGAAGTCAAATGTTATGATTTAAGGTCGTATAAACATATTTTTCGTTCGTTCTATGTCTTTCGCTTTCTTGTTGTTATACGAAAAAACATTTCTCTACGTGGGACTCGTCGAAGATACTGCGAAACGTACAAATAGAAATATTAAACCAATATTTTATTTCTTAAAAATCTATCTGATTACGTAATCGATATAATCGATTATGTATTGGATATATTATTATTTTGTTATTTTGTTGTGTTATTTTTTACTCTTTTCTTTTTAATGATTTGATTATTATATAAATATATTAATTTATTTATTTATTTATTTATTTATTTATTTATTTATTTATTAATTTGTATCGAACTCTTAAGCGCTGGTCGTTTTTTTCATAATTGATTCTCGAAACGACGTTATGAAATAGAATTTCGTTTTAAATATAATCAACTCGTACATGCGTTAATTATTTATTTATTTATTTATTTATTTATTTATTTATTCATCTATTTTTGTAAGGTTTACAGAAACGTATGCTACATCACGTAATGTAATATTAACTTAAATTAAATGCAGGCAGAGAAACTAAACAGTTTCGTCGTGTACTTTAAAAAATCAATTGACTTTTTTCTTTCTAGATATTTTAGACAATTCTTCTTTTTGTTTTTTTGATATTGAAAGCATAAAAAGAAAGAAAAAAATTTTCTAGGCTCGTATCGTAGTTTGACAATCCGACAAGAAAAAGTCAAACTAGCGAAAACGTCTCGCAAAGAAGTGACCAATTGATTTTTCAAATAACCCTAGAAATAAACCTAGAAACTTTTGTTCCAACGTGTACAACTCTTCAACTCAATTTTCTTTCCGATTTTTTCGATTCTTTCCAAATAGAAAAAAAAAAAAAAAGAAAGAAAGAAAGAAAGAAAAGATAAAAAAATAAAAATGACAAGAGACAGAGAAAGGAAGAAGAAGAAAAAAAAGATATAATGAAATCATTCTCTTAAAGTTCAGCGAAAAGTTGAAATGAGAATTTTTTTTTTCCCCCCACGTACCACCTTTCTCTCTTTCCACCCCGTTAATTTAATTTTTCACCCCTCGTATTTATATCGTTATTATTTGCGTCGTAATCTCGCGATCCTAAGTACGTCTCAGGATCGTTAATGTTACACTGAGAAAAATTAATTCAATAATATAATTGAAAATATATTACATAATAAAACGTATCACGATTTAATTGTAGAAAATTCGTTTAACGATCACAAGGATTAAGATATCTAATGCAAATGTGAATACGTAAAATGTAATGCGTACAGTTACATAAAATATTTGTTACGAAAGGAAAGAAAGGAAAAAAAAAAAAGAAAAAAAAGAAGTCGATAATATTTTATTGCAAAATATATTGTAAGATAAAACCTATCTTGATTTAGGTATACAAAATTTATTTAACGATCAACGATTAAGTTATCTAATGGAATATGATTATGTGAAACGTAATGTCCACCATTAAATAAGATATTTATTATGGAAGAAGGGAAAAAAAAGTCAATAATATTTTACTACGAATATATTTTAAGATAAAACATATCTTCATTTAGATATACGCAATTTATTTAAGGATCAACAATTAAGATAAATAAGTAACTATGTACGTATAAGAAACTTACCTTAATTATTAAACGATGAGATAATTTCAACGATTAAAAAAAAATAAAAAAATAAATAAATAAATAAAAGCAGACTCGTACGGTCGATAAAGAAAGAAAGAAAGAAAGAAAGAAAGAAAGAAATAAAGAAAAAAAAAAACAACAATGTATGACCGCACCATGGGTTACACGTTACGTGTTTTTCGATTAATGGGGTTGTCAACGTGGTTGTGCAAGCTCGAAAAAAAAAAAAAAGAAAAAAATCAAAATTAAAAAAAAAAAAAGAAAAAAGAAGAAGAAGAAGAAGGCCAGAAGAAAGGAAAAAAGAGTATCCGCAAAATTTCAGATTTAAGACAAAAAGTTAAAAGTCGCGGTTGGGTGCCGAGTTGGAAGGAGGAGGGTGGGAGTGGATGGGTTGGAAGGGGAGGAGGCCCAACGTACGGTTAAATCGCGATTCGAATAAAAGTTTAATGCGATTTCCGCGCAACCGCGCAAACCTATTATCTGCCATAGCCAAGTTTCATCGAACTCATTTAAGTTGGACGTTTAGTTAGAACTCCGCATCTCCCTCTCTCTCTCTCTCTCTCTCTCTCTCTCTTTTTATTCTCTCTCTCTCTCTCTCTCTCTCTGTCTCTCTCTCTGGCTCTCTCTCTCTTTATCTATCTATCTATCTAACTCCCTTTCTTCGACTTTCTCTCCCATTGCTTCCCTATATATTGGATTATTCTTCAATATGGTGAAAAAGAAACATGGCGACTTTATCGAAGAATGAGCTTCTCGAAACTGGATCGTGTATGTCTCTAAAGCAAAGCGTTTAAATGCATTTCTCATAAATACCTATTTCGTAAATTATAAAAGAATTCCAATTGGATATTGTTCCATTTGAATTTCGTTTTCCTTAATTTCATTTCCTTCATTCTTTTTTCGTTTTCTTCTTTGTCCTATTTTCTTCTGTATTTTTTCTTTTTCGTATCAACAAGAAGAAGAAGAAGAAGAAGAAGAAGATAAAAGATAGGGATAAAGGCGGAGAGAGAAAGAGAGATAGAGATCGCGTTATACTTTATTTCAATTTTGTGCTTTTTCTCTTTTCTTTTTCTTTCTTTTTTTTTTTTTTTATTTTGTTTTGTTTTAAAAGAGTTTCCTTTCTACTCCTCTCGATTTTAATATGAAGAAGATAAAGATGGCCGGGGAATAATGGAGATAGAATTTTATTTTATTTTATTTTATTTTATTTTATTTTATTTTATTTCACTTTGTCTCCTTTTTTTCTTTCTCCTCTTTTCTTTTTTTCTTGTTATAATGATAAGAAGATAATGATAGAAAGAGAGTTAGAGAATGACAGAGTAAGAGAAAGAGAGAGAAAATATTCTCTTGCTTATTATAATATTCGCGAAAGAGGAGAAAAAAAAAAGATTGGAAAATTATCGTGCCGTTTGGTCGGTCGGTAATCGTAAAGCTCGGGTAGAATCGTAAAGACTCGTTAATTAAAATTCTTGATAAACCGTTAATTGAATTCGCGGCATTTCATATCGACGTGTTCTATGTATATCTATACATACATCTATCCATACATATATATATATATAAGTATATATATATATATATATAAAATGTATATATATATATATATATATGTATATGAGCTATATCATAAAAACCTCTTTTCTCTTGGGCGCATCATCGTATTTTTTTTCTCTTTCTTTCTTTCTTTTTTGTCATTTCCTTTTCATCGGCTTTTCCTATTGGTTCTCCTTCTTTCTCACATCGTAGACGAATAAAATGCAAAATTTTCGTTTCATCGATCGCGTCGTGTTCTCTCTTTCTTTTTTTTTATTCATTCTCTTTCTTTCTCTCTGTCTCTATGTCTCTCAATACTACTGCTAAAATTTATACATATAAGTACATACTTTCATACATAAATATAAATATATATATATATATATTTGTGGGTGAGAGAGAGAGAGAGAGAGAGAGAGAGAGAGGTAGAGTGAGGGAGAGAGAGTAATACAACTTTCGTGAAAAGCGATGTGCCAGACTTATTACGTCAGAGATTGCAACGTCCACTTCCGTGGATACAAATATCACTGGAATTATGCATAATTTTGAAGTTGCTAGATTATATGTAATACTAACGTATATTAGTGCGCGCAAGTTACGAGATTATCTAGGCGAGCGAATTAATTTCGCAAGCTGAGTTTCGTCTTTTGATTTTGAAACGTGCTATATTGCAATATATATATATATATATATATATATATATATACATATATGTGTGTGTGTGTGTATAGATAGATAAATAGATAGATAGATAGATAGATAGATAGATAGGAGGATATATTATTAAGACAGAATGAACGTAGAGAAATATGAAGAAGTAAAGGAAACTATATATATTGCTACATACATACATACATACATACATACATACATATATATGTGTGTGTTAGTCAGTATCGACCCTTGTCGAGTAGCTCAACTGTATCGTTCCAGACCGTTGATTTCGATATATTCTCTTTCTTTCTTTCTCTCTCTTTCTCTCTTTCTTTCTCTTTCACAATTTTTTGTTTCGTATATAATTTTCCCGATTTTTTACCTTAGACATACATACAGATTTTGGATGGAAAAAAAATTGTGACGCAAGCTTGAAAAGGGAAGAATCGATGGGAATGGAAAAGGGGGTAGGTAGGGCAGAAGGGAGAGGAGAGTTAATAGAACGCATATTTCGCAAAATTAATATG
>NC_057689.1:2244923-2262423 GCF_014466175.1 Vespula pensylvanica
TTTTTTTTTTTTTTTGTTTTTACTTTATATCAGTTGCATCACAAAAATAATTTAAGATACAACTTTCGATTTTGTTCTCGGCATTATCCTTCTCCTTTCTTCTTCTTTATAGAATCTCTGTTGTTATTATTATTATTACTATTAATATTATTATTATTATTATTATTTTATCGATTTAAAAATTGATTATTGTACCCGTTCGAGTATAAAGAATTGTAAGCAGTCCCGTAAATTGTGTACGTTTATTTATTAACAGAGCATTTTGTTCTTTCGTTCCTTTTTTCTCCCTTTCACCCTTCCTTTTCTCTTTCTTTTTCTTCTTTTTTTCTCTTTTCTTTCTCTCTCTTTTTCCATTTTGTTTTTTCCTTGTACAAGCTGTTGAAAAGAGAATAGAAGGTGTATAAAAAGGGGTGGAGTAACGTAATTCGGCGATCGCGAATTAGCCGCACGTTTGTACGCTCCTGAGCTCGAACCCTTTATATCGAATCTATGTATGTACATATACATATATATATATACACATATGTATATATATATATATATTTATATATATATTGTGTGTATTGGGAAGCATGCACCTGCGGCGAAATTCAATCGCGTCCAAACAAAAGACATTGCATCGGCCTAAGGGAAAGCAAGTTAGAGAGAGAAAGAAAGAGAGAGAGAGAAAGAAAGAGAGAGAGAGAGAGAGAGAGAGAGAGATAACAACATTGAAAGGGTTCTCCCTTCTGGCGAATATTTAAGACCATACCAATCATTTTTATTTCAATTTTCGATTAGATTCTTATCTCTCGATGTAAAATAACTTTCAAATTGGATTGGAACGTAATTGTTAACTATTAACGTTAATAACGTTCTTCTGGTTAAATAACAATTTCTCTTCATTTTTTGTTCCTTTTTCTATGTGTATATATATATATATATATATATATATATATATATAAAGGGAATGTTATTATTTATTACAAATTCCTTACAATATCTTTAAAAATATCGTTCATAAATATCTATGAGAGGAACGACGAGAGCGATCGAAAAAGAAAGATAGATATATATATATATATATATATGTGAAAAAAAAAAGAAAAGAATTTTTATAAGATATTTTCAGAATGAAGGAACGTTAATCGATATTTTTACATACATATCTAATATCGATAACCGATTCGCTTATCTATCTATTTAATTACATCGTAATAATTTTTCAACCAGCATCCCAAAGAACATCGATAATCGGTTTATCCATTTATCTTTGCTCATCTATCTTCCATCTCTCTCTTTTTCTCTTTCTCTCTCTCTCTCTCTCTCTCTCTGTCTCGCGCTCGCGCTCATTCTTTCTATCTTTTTATCTTTTTCTATCTCTCTTATACACACGTTACTGATTCTCTTTCGCTGTGCCGATCAAAGCGGACATTTCACGACCGCAAGGCAGACACGAACGGCGCGTATGTTAATCCAAGATACACGTGTGCCATCTGCTTTAATGGCTTGCGGTCGCGAGAGAGTGACAGAAACGATGACTTATACGTCGTACCACATCGCAAACTGTGAATTGGACACCTGCCTCGAAAAAGAGAGAGAGAGAGAGAGAGAGATAAGAGAGATGAGAGAAAAAGAGGGGAAAAGGAATAAACGTGCCTTTCTTATTTACTAATTTTTTTTTACATACATATGCACGCGTGTGTGTGTGTGTGTGTGTGTGTGTGTGTGTACACGTATATATTTACCAAAACGTATTATTATCAGCACCTTCAACGAAAACGTTGTTGCACCTTGCGTGTGCATAATTACAAGGAAACCACGAACGATTTGATGTTTGGACCAGTTCATTTACCTCGACCTCATTACACAGATTGACCTGAATATATGTATATATATACTTTTTTTCTTTGTTTTTAATTAAACGGTAACGAGAGATAGGAGAGAGAGAGAGAGAGAGAGAGAGAGAGATCGTCGTACTTAATCGCGTTTATTTTATACATTAAAAAAAAATATATTAATAATGATAATGAAAGAAGGAAAAAAAAAGAAAGTAGAATAAAGTATGACGAGTATAAAACTGATAAGAAAATAAATGAAAAGATCTCTGAGAAAAATATTCGGTCTGTTTATTTTTTTCTTCCTCTTCTTCCTCCACTTCTTCTTCTCCCTCTCTGGCAAGAAAATTATTTATCCATATCGGGTTATTTCGCAGAGGAAGAAAGAAGAAAAGAAAAATAAATAAAATAACGAGAGAGATCGTAGTAATTAATCGCTTTTTCTTTGACGAAAAAGAAAAGAGAAATAAAACAGACGTAACGATAAGTAAAGTAATATAATAAAAAAAAAAGAAAAAAAGCAAGGAAGAGTTAGAAAATCGATCGAACAAAAGTACGACGAGATGGATCTTCGAGAATGACATTGAATTTATTTTATTTCATTTTCATTTTTCGCGTTCTTTTTTTTTCTTTTCTTTTCTCCTTTTTCGCATTTCTTCTTCTATCTCACCCATCGCCCCACTCCCCCCACACCCCCTTACCTTACCTTACCCTTACCCCATTTCCACCTTCGCGAAGAACTTATTCCATTTCGTGTAATTCGAAAAGATTGAAATGTTGCTTCTCGGCTCGATAAAATCTTAGGGGTTTGTTGAAAAACGCAATAGAAGCGTTATATCCGGCATATAAAGACCATTGTCCCGAGAAATCAGTAAGAAACGAAGAAAGAATTCTTATTCTTGGCACAAGTTTTCTGTACTTTCTGAATGCTAGACGAACAAGGGGAAGGTAGGAGAGGAAGTGAGGAGGAGAGGAAAGGGGGGTGGTTGAGGAAGGAAAGGGGGAGAAAAAAGGGGGAAGGGTCGTGTGCCACGAGGTGGTTGAGAAGGTAGAAGTAAGAGTAGTAGTTCGAAAAAGGGGTTCGTGGGGTTCGTGGGGTTCGGAGGGGGTTGGAAGTAAGTAGTGGGAAGAGGTGGGTGGGAGGGGGAGAGGAGGTGGGGGTATAATCGATTAGCATAAACGCGTATTCGCGAGTACTTTCGTGACAGGACGAGAACGGAAAATGGATTTTCAAGAAAGTTTGCGCGAGAGGAGAAAGAAAAGGGGTGGTGATAGTATAGGTGGTAGCGGAGGAAGGGAGGTGGAAGGGAGGTGGAAAGAGGAGGAGAAAGGGGTGGAAAGTAAATCCCGTACAATAGATTTCTCTACGTGCCTCGTCGTCCTCGTCGTCGTCGTCGTCGTCGTCGTTGTCGTTGTCGTTGTCGTGGTGTTTCGCAGAGAAGCTTTCAGAAATAATGAAAGAAAAAAGAACAAAAAAGGAAGAAAGAAAAAGGTGGAGAGAGAAAGAGAGAGAGAGAGAGAGAGAGAGAGAGAGGAAATTGAAATATTTAGAAACGTAAGAAAGGGACGAAGAAATAGTAGCACGATTAAATCAAAGTAAAGAGTAGGAAGGATAGAATGAAAAGAAAAAAAAAAGAAGAAAAGGAAGAAGAAGAAGAAGAATAAGGTTAACAAGGTATTACAAGAAAAGAAAAAGGATTGGATATTATTAGCCGTATGATAATTTTCGTCTTGGACGATACGATTTCTTCTCCTGATTCTTCATTCTCTTGGAAGAGAAGAGATAAAATGAAATAAAATAAAGTAAAATAAAAGAAAAGAAAATAAAGTAAAATTGAAAAAAGCCGATTATCCACTTTGACGAAATCGAACGTTCGTTCTTTCGACGTTATATTAACGATCCTGTTCCCGAGGACTAAGCCATGACAGAAAATAACGTTGACAGTGGATTGAAAGAAAAAGAGGATAGAGAAAAGAAGGAGGATAGATAGATATATAGACAGACAGACAGATAGATGGATAGATAGATAGATAGATAGATAGATAGATAGATAGATAGATAGATAGATAGATAGATAGATAAATAGATAGATAGATAGATAGATAGATGCGAAGAGGAAGAAAAGGGACGAGTAAAGGAGTGAGCGCATATTCCCGGACGTAATATTCTTCCTAAGTAGACGTTTGAAATATATAAAAAAAAAAAAAAAAGGAAAGAAAGAAACAAGAGGAAAGAGACAAAAAGAAATGATAAGAAGTAAGAAGGAAATAAATAAAGAAAGATAGAAAGATAGAAAGAAGGAAGGAAAGAAAGAAAGAAAGAAAGAAAGAAAGAAAGGAAATAAAGAAGGATGGAAAGAAAATATTCCCTCGCGTTTTGCCCGACGACGAAGTGAATCGAGCAAAAAGGTTGCTGCAGCCCCGTCGTTCACTGTATTCTACGTGTGTATATTCCAAAGAGAAAAATAGAAAAAAGGAAGAAGAAATGAGAGAAGGGTAAAAAGTGGAAGAAAGACAGAGACAGAGAGAAAGACAGAGACAGACCGAAAGAGAGAGAGAAAGAGAGAGAGAGGATGAAAGAGGGTCGAGCCACAAAAAGGAAGGCGAATCGGTTTACGTAGACGTCGGTACATCAATCCTGACGGGATGATTTACTCGGCAGCCATCAATTCCAGAATAACTCGGTAATAACTTTGCTAAAATATTGCCGAGCGCCCTCGAACGGGTCCATCGAGGAGGGTAAAAGAGAGAGAGAGAGAGAAAGGGAGATAGAGTAAGAGAGAGGGAGAAGATAGAGGGGGAGAGGTAGGGCTGAATTCGTTCGAGAGTGCTTCTCGAATAATGGAAAAAGTCGCTTTCGCCTTTGTTCCTTTCTATGTATATTACATATATATATATATATATATATATATATACATACATATGTACATACATACATACATATATGCATACATACTTACTTATTACTTACTTATATAAATAAATAAATACGTATATATATATATATATATATACATATATAAATACATACATGCGTACACATCAATATGTTTGTGTATGTATGTATGTATGTATGTATGTATGTATGTGTATGTATATGAATATACACGCATTTCCGTGGACACATCTCTGCAAAAATGTCTATGCATTTCCCCTTTCGTTCGACCCTGTCTCCTTTTACCACCCTGTCCATCCACTTTCTCTTTTTCTCTCTTTCTCTTTCTCTCTCTCTCTCTCTCTCTCTCTCTATCTATCTATCATCTATCTATCTATCTATCTATCTCTATTTATCTTTCTCCTCACTATTAACAATTCTTTTTTTTCATTTTCTTTTTTTTTCTCTTTTTCCCAAATGCTTATGAAATGACCCATCTAGTTGGCATCGATATTTTCTTTTTATTCCTTCCTTTTATTATTATTATTATTATTATTATTATTATTAGTAATAATAGTAGTAGTAGTAGTAGTAGTAGTATTAATAGCAGTAGTAATAGTAATATTTTCAATTTCATACATCTTAGACTATTTACAACTTCGATTTGATCTTTCTAATAAACCTTTTCGTACGTGGATCCACGTGCGAGGGTTAAGTCGCATATCTTTTCTTCCTTCTCCAATTCTTCTTTTACAAGGACTAGCGTTGCGTGGAGTAACGCAGATACGCTTGAAATGAAACGGAATGAAGTAAAAATTTTAAAAGGGAAAAGAAAAAAACCAGCAACAACAACAACAACAACAACAACAACGACGACGATAATAATTATAATAATAACGATAATAATGATAAAAGGAGAAAGAGAGGGGTATGTGATGCATAAAGAAAATGAAAATAAAAGAAAAAAAAAAGAAAAGAGGGTAGAGAGACAGAGAGAGAGAGAGAGAGAAAGAGAGAGAGAAAGAGAGAGAGAGAGAGAAAGAGAGGAAAAAAATAAATCAAAACGAAAAAAGAGAAAAGAACGAAAATAAATAAAACAAACTAAAATAAAATAAAAGAATAAAAAGAGAATAACAAAAGCAAAATGAAAGGAGTTTTGCCTAATGAATTATGGGCGCTAATTGGCCCGACGTATTCTCATTAGCGACGCTTGGCCTCCCCTTCTTTTTCTTCTTCTTCTTCTTCTCTCTCTCTCTCTCTTTCTCTCTCTCTCTCTCTCTCTCTCTTTCTCTCTCGTCTCGTGGGTGATGCGAGAAGTTTCTCTTACCTATGGGATTGGCCATTTGTTTCCGTGAGTTTAATTCATCGTCAAAGTCATCATTCGCTGGCTTTCACGTTGCTAAGAGGCATCGACCTTTTAAAGTGGCCGATGTTCTCTCTCTCTCTCTCTCTCTCTCTCTCTCTTTCTTTCTATATGTATATGTGTTCTTGCTTCTACAAATACCACGACTAATAGACGCAGAGGTTAAACAATAAGAAGAAAAAGAAATAGAAGAAGAAGAAGAAGAAGAAGAAGAGGAAGAAAAGAAGGAAAGAAGGAAAGAAGGAAAAAGAAATTCTTGGAGCGTGATGGATACATCGACATATATATAATACCAGACCGAACGATAAGAAGTCGAAAAGAAAAGCACGTAGGAATGCAATAAATTCCTGGTAGACGGTTATGCGAGAGCGAGATAAAGAAAATCCTGTGTCATCTTGAGAAGCCAGTGCACCGACCGTCTCGAAGAGAAATGCTCTTAAAAGGTACACCGATCCTTACGTGAAACCGATTCGTCGTCCTCATTGTCTATCTTTATCCAATGTTTCTCTCTCTCTCTCTCTCTCTCTCTCTCTCTCTCTCTCTCTCTCGCTGTCTTTCTCTTTATATCTCTTTGTTTTTCCTATATCACTCTGTCCAAGATCTTTTTGGTCTTTGATCTTCATCGTCGTTTGTTGTTGGTTATAGGATTTGAAAAAAGAAAATAAAAAAAGACAAAACGAGAAAATAGTGGGAGAAAATGGACAACACTTAGTCATCTCTCCTAACGATAATTAATAATTATTAATAATTGTCATCGTAATTAAACGTTATACGATTCCGAGAGATGAGTCTCTCAAGTGATTTCATGTAAAATCATACCTTCTCTTTTTCGAATATTCTCTCGGTTGATCTTATACTTGTTTTCTTTTCTGTTTTCAATAATAGTGATAATTGTATTATTATTAATGCAACGATAATAATAGAATAATACAATAATAATATTATATTATTATTATTATTATTATTTTTGTTATCGTTATTTTTATTAATTTCGTATAGCAAAAAACTATTTTATAAAATCGTACGATAATTTAGATAGGAGAGTGTCGATGGATGGACTCCTCCCGTCCCATCCCACTCCATCAAATACACTTCTAAAACGTATCTAAGAATCGTTTCTAAAAAACATAGAAAAAGGAAAAGGAAGAAAAGAAAAGAAGGAAAAAAAGCAGCACGTTTCGCTGATTTTAAGCCTTCGACTAGTCCTCGTAAATCTTTATCTCCTGAATCCTAAAAAGAATCGCAAATACCGAGCACGACGTGCTTGGAATAATAAGAAGCTCAGCGCCGGTCCTGCAACTCAGAAGCATGAGTGTGTGTGTGTGTGTGTGTGTGTGTGTGTGTGTGTGTGTGTGTGAACATGTGTGTGTGAACATGTGTGTGTATGTGTGTTACAACCCCACGCCCCCGTATCTCTTATATTACAGCCTGAAATTAAGAGAGTTTCATATCCAGCGAGAGCATGGAATTTAATTTATGGAAAGAATGTATATAGATTCGACGTGAGTATAGAAAGAACGAAAAAGAGAGAGAGAGAGAGAGAGAGAGAGAGAGAAAAGATCGATACTACTCTCGTCACAAAAAAGTTTGCACCGTATAATATTTGAAATCGACTCATCGAAAGTGTAGAATTACGTCGGAAAACAAATTTGATATATTTTATAAACATAATTTCTAATATAAGTATAGGTATATATTATATTATGTATTATGTGTATACATATATATATATCGGAAATATATATATATATATATATATATATATATATATATATCGGAAACGTTTTCGAGATCGGAGGACCTCGAAGATCTCTCTTTCTCTTTCTCTCTCTCTCTTTCTCTTTCTCTTTCTCTATTTCTCTCTTTTTCTATCTCTCCTTCTCTTCTTACTTCTCCCTTCCTTCTCTTTCACCCCTCCATCTTGACTCGCGTTTGTTCGAGAATCCATTAACAGTGTTTTTTAAGACCACGAGTAAATGTTGATTTTACAAATTTCTATGCTCGCTTGTTTGCACAGCTGATAATCACCGAAGGCTTTATCGGTTAGACGATGATGGTTTCCTTTCTTTTCTCTCTTTCTATTTTGTATTTTTCTGTTTTTTTTTTTTTTTCTTTCCTTTTTTGTTTAACTTTTTTTTCTTATATATTTTTTTTCGTCCATTTTTTAAATTCATTGACATACATATATGCATGTACATGTATACATACATACATACATACATACATGAATTCTATTTATATAATTTGCATAATTATTAGCTTTTTGACCGAATTTCGCTAATTTTCATATCGTCGTATAGCCCATCCTTTACTTCGCCAACGATTTAATTAGTCAATAAACGTCAAGTGAAGCTTGACTTGATATACATACTTAAATACATACATATATATATATATATATATACATACATACGTACGTACAGACATACATAGATAGATAGATAGGTAGATAGATAGATAGATAGATAGATAGATGGATGGATGTACGTGTGTATAGCGTAACTTGCCTCGAACAAATAGCCGAAAGGCGTGGGTGCAGTATCAGCGAAGATCTTGGTTGACAAG
Source organism: Vespula pensylvanica (assembly GCF_014466175.1). Lineage (NCBI taxonomy): Eukaryota > Metazoa > Arthropoda > Insecta > Hymenoptera > Vespidae > Vespula > Vespula pensylvanica. Next base: position 2,253,544 of record NC_057689.1, read on the forward strand.
CGAGCACAACTGGCCCAACAGAACGCCGGCAGTCGGTCGAGCCAGCTGTCCAAACTGTTTGCCGCGTCCGAGTGACTCAAAGTGTCCGTAAGAGTAAGAGTAAGAGTAAGAGTAAGAGAGAGACAGACAGAGAGAGATATTTATATATATATATATATATATATATATATATATATATAGAAAGAGAGAAAGAGAGAGAAAGAGAGAAGGAAAGATGTAGTTGAAGTATGTAAGCAGAAGGAGAATATACAGGTGAATAGCAGGCACGTTACAAAGGCGAGAACCTAACAGGTGCCTTCCACCTACTATGTAATCTCTAGTTTATTATCATCTAATGTACAGAGAGAGAGAGAGAGAGAGAGAGAGAGAGAGAGAGAGAGAGTTAAAGTTAGAGAGTTGAAGAGAGAGAGAGAGAGAGAACATATAGGGTCGTTCTCATTAGTATGCAGTGTATAGTTGCAACGAGCCGTGTAAGTTGCCTCTCTAATGGCACGCGGTCGTGGGGGGATGTAGGGAAGGTTGAGTTAGAGGTGGAGGTGGTGGTAGAGCTAAAGATGGAGGTGGAGATGGAGATGGAGGTGGAGGTGAAGGTGAAGATGGAAGTAGAGTGGTGGAGGTGAAGAAGGAGAAAGGCCGTCTCGTCGTTGGTTGAGTCGACGAAGACGACGAACATCGAGCAACCAACAACTCCTCAGGCCCAACCACCCACGTAATAACACACCGGCTTACAAGTGCTTCTAAGAGCCATCCACCAAAACACGACGAGCAACAACAACAGCAATAGCAACAGCAACAACGCGTATAAATATGAAAAGGGGAACGTACGTTTTCTATTAACCGGATTAACTCATAACTCATTCTCCCTTTCCCTCTATTTGTCTTTCTATCCTTCTGTCTGTTACTTAATTAATAAAATAATTAATTGATTAATTAATGAATTAATTGATCGAAGATACGATCGAATATTTCGATTGTTCTAATTCATTCGATCGGAGATAAGGACAAATTAGGATATTTAGATCTTTTATTCCGATAGAAATTTCGAGTTTTACGTGCATGAGAAAAGAGAGATCGACGAGAGAGAGATGGATATTATATAGTTCGATGGATAAAGAGAGAGAGGCAAAGAGGAAAGAGATATGTATCTATTCTCTGACAGTTTATATCAAAATAAGACGAGTATCGCGATTTGATGAGAATCAAAATTGATTCCATTTCGTACCTGCGTATAAGAGAAAGATAGATAGATTGATAAAGAAATATATAGATAGATAGATAGATAGATAGATAGATAGATAGATAGATAGAGACAGAGATAGAGAGAGATAGAGGGAGAAAGGGTGGGTGCTTAATCGGGTTTTCGTAACGACAGACTCACAGAGATATTGCAGCTGTGTGCTTCTCGTAGCTCCATAAATCACATCAAACTGCCTATTACCATAGATCTAACAATCTGATTTACGAACCGCTTGGATTTCGTTAGATCGACTTTCACGATTGTCATCGGTCGCGTAACGCGTTTCACAATTATATATATATATATATATACATACACATCTATACTCGCACATAAACACACACACACATGTGCGCATACGTACGCACTTATACGTTTAAAGAGACAGATCGATTTTCCTTCGATATTATATATACATATATATATCACACACAATCTGATTTATTTTCATTCGTTTCTTCGATATCTTTCTTTTCTTTTTTTTTTCTTCTTTTCCTTTTTTTTCTTTTTTCTATTCTTTCTTTCTTTCTTTCTTTCTTTCTTTCTTACTTATCCATGATCTTGTAAATTAATTTTCCCGGGCGACTGACCGGTGGTCTTGTCCGCGCATGCGCAAGAAAAAGTTTCGTTGCAAAGGGGGAAAGGCTCGACAGGGGTAAGACGTATATAAGGACCCGGCACGATAATCGCCTTAACCTCAAAAGCTAACGAGACTCCGTCGGTGAAGCATCTCGTTCTTAAGTTCGAGACTCTTATTCTTGCGCGTTCCTTTCGAAAATTTACTTTTCCCGAGTTTTTACGTTTCAATTTCCCTTGTCTTTTTTTCATTCCTTTTTTCTTTATTCCTTTTAGCCTTTCTCCCTTTCCTCTCTTTTTTCTGTTTTCTTTTTTTTTTTTTTTTGTCTTTTTCTTTCCCTTTTCTTTTCTTTTGGCCTTTCTTTCCCCACTTTTCTCACTTCTAATCCTATTTTCGCATAGATCGACGATAGAAGGATTCCGCTTGAAAAGATTTCTTTTCCTTCTCTTTTCTTTCCTTTTTTATTTTTCTTTTTTTCTTTTTTTCTGTCTCCCTTCCCCCCTTTTTTTTTAATTTCTCTTTCTTTTCTTTTCTTTTTTTTTTTTCGTTTTCTTCAATCTCCCTTCAATTTCTCATGCCAATTTGAGAGCAATCGTTTCGTCGTTTTTATTGCATATAATTAAAAATTCCAAGCATCGTCCAATTACTCTTTTACGTTTTTCAATTTAAATAGACAAATCTCCGCGATTATTAAAGGAAAAACGGTGCCTGTCACAATTTCAAAAGATTCAATTCAGTTTATGCATTACAATCGGCCGTCTCCATGGAAGAACAATAGGATTTGTGTATTTATCGGGGCGAAGAAAAAAGATAATAAGAAAATAAAAAGAAAAACGAAAAAATGTATGGAAATTTATACATATATTATACTTAACTACGTATCTACTGCAAATGTATATATAATATATATATAACCATATATATATATATATATATATACACAATAGCCTAAGGAGAATTTATATTCAGACAGTTCTAACGACAATAATTTATTCCCGAGAATAAAACTCACTTGACATAGATAAATAGATTATTCTTTAGAAATCTCATAACGATCGCGTTAAAATTAATTTTCGTTAAAAATAAAAATCAACGACGTCCTATGGATTAATTAAGAGAAACACACATTGAGAGACATTATTATGGCGACTCTCTATTGAAACCTCGAATGCGTACTTGAACATTTCTCAAAATCGTTTAATAGCATTTTATGAAAGAGAGAGAGAGAGAGTAACATAGAAAGAAAGAGAGAAAAAGCGAGAGTATGGTGAGAAAGAAAGAGAGAGAGAGAGAGAGAGAGAAAGAGGATTGGTAGGTGTGAAACCATCGGACAGCACAGGAAAGTTCATTTCTAACGCTTCGCTTGATGCACAACTCGTTAACGACGATCCAACCTGGAGGAGCAGGCAATATTATATATATATATATATATATATATATATATAGAGAGAGAGAGAGAGAGAGAGAGGAAGAGAGAATAACTCGTCGTCGTCGTCGCTCGTTAACACCCATATAAAAGCTCCAAGAGTTTCGTTAAAGTTTCCTCGAATGATTATCGGGAAAAGATTTCGAGGTTCCAAGGATATTATATCCTTGTCGAATTAATAGCCTCTCGTCAAAAGTTCAAACGAACTAATTCGTTTATCTTTCCTTTTGTTTCCTTTTTTCTCCCTTTTACTTTCCTTTTTTCTTTTCTTCTTTTTTTTCTTCTTTTCCATTCGTTAATACCTTTTCATTATCTTTTTCTTGTTCTTTTTTCTCTTTTTTTTTTTTTATGTACTTTTCTTTTTATTATTCTCTTTTTCTATTATTCTTATCATTATAATTATCATCATCATCATCATCATTATTATTATTATAATCATAATTATAATCATTATCATCATCATCATCATCATCATCAGTATTGTCATTATTATTATTATTATTATTATTATTATTATTATTATTATTATTATTATTATTATTATTATTATTATTATTATTATTATTATTATTGATCATTAGAACGTGATCATTAGGAATATGATCTCTTGATTATTTATGATTAAACGAAAATATATATATATGTGTGTGTGTGTGTATATCTTTTTTTTTAAGAGAAAAAAAATAATAATAACTTTTAAAACGTTAATTATAGGTACAGCGATAATTAAAAAAGGAATGAAGAAGAGAGAAAAAAGAAAATATTATCATTATAAAAATCCTTGATAATTAATTTCTTTGTTAAAAACTCCTCTCCATCGTTTATCATACGTCATCGAGTGTTCTCATTGAAAAAGTTTCATCGTTCACATTCATATTCATATTCATATATATATTTATATACACCTATATATATATATATATATATACACATAAATATATATACATATATAGGTATATATCGGTATACATATATGCAAATTGTGACATTAGATTTGAATAAAAATGTTTTATTTTACTCTAAGAGATTTTAATGAAGCCTCGTAGCAATTGTAGAGGATTCAACGTTATTTGCGAGACTCGTTTTTGCGATCCCACGCTTCGACATTTTCTTTCTCTCTTTCTCTCTGTTTCTCTTACACAAACACACGTACAACATACGTACATGCATACATACATACATACATATAAAAATACATATATGTAAAAGAGAGACTATTGTGGACTTGTCCAGGTCGCGTGTCACGGCCAACCTGACAATTTCACATTTAATCGAGAATGTGAGATTATTAAGTGCGTAGATAGTAAAAAATAGAATGTATAAACGTAATATATATATATATATATATACATACATATATATATATATACGTATATATATAAAATATAAAAATTAAGAAACTGAAGTTATCGATCGTAGAACACACTTACTTCTCGTCAATATATAGAAGCTTACACACATATGTACATACATACATCGCCATAGTAGTAGTACCTCGTATTTACGATATTAAATAGATTTCGCTAAAAGCTTTTAGTCGATGGATACGTTTATATATATATATATAACTATAGATTTATATATATATATATATACATATATACACACTATATATAAATATATACGTACGTCATATGACGTTTATACGCGCGAGCGAGTTTCGTATAAGGCATTAAAAAAAGAAGAAAAGAAAAGAAAAATAAATAAATAAATAAGTAAACAAAAAAAAAGGAAAAGTAAAGAAAATAAAAAATGACCGACTTCATAAGAGTCATTCGTTGTTGTACACGTAATTCGTGGAACGAAGTTTAATTGAGTCTGCTTTTTCTATGTTTCCTTTTTCTCTCTCCCTCTCTCTCTTTCTTCCTTTCTCTTTTTTTCTTTCTTTCTCTCTCTTTCTCTCTCTCTCTCTCTCTCTCTCTCTCTCTCTCTCTCTGTCTGTCTTTCTCTCTCTTTTTTATCATAATTTTTTCCTCCCTCTCTTTTTGCCACTTTCAAATTAATTAGTTAGAATCGTCGACGTTGACGACTCTCATGGCGTAGTTAACGTTGAAAATTTCGAGCACGTACCTTTCCATGATCGTTATTTATACGTGTGTGTGTGTGCCTGTATGCGACTATGAAAAATCAAGTCGAGTTTCGTAATATTAATACTCCGGTAGAGGGAACCGAAAGTCCCTAGGTAGAAACAAAAAAATAATTTTTACCTAGAGACGATTTTTATAAATCAATTGCTAACTCTCTCTTTCGAAAATTTCTTTTTCTTAAGGCTAAATTATTTTCCTTTCCGTTTTCGGATCTAAGAAGAAGAAAAAGAAGAAGAACGAGAACAAGAAGAAGAGAAAAAGAAAAGGGAAAATAAAAACGAAGGAGAAATAAAAACCAAAAGAGTCCAACTAAATGTTTATAAAGTCCTTAAAGAAGAGCAATCGATTTTTAAAATACGCTAGAAAGTCTTGAACCACCTACCCTCTACACACACACACACACACACACACACACACACACACATGTTTTTGTTTCTTTTTTTTCTTTTTTTTGTATACATATATTATTTACTTCTCTTCGAACGAGCACGTTCGTGTTTCTCTCATTTGTCTTAGCTTCGTCTTCTTGAACTTCCGCTCGGAAATTGCTCAACGTTATAAACTGAAAACTCTCTCGTAAAATTACGAGTAACTATCATCCATCCTTCTCTCTCACTCTCTCTCTCTCTCTCTCTCTCTCTCTCTCTCTCTCTGTTCAAGCTATTTCTATTTCTATTTTTCTATATCTTTCTCTCTCTTTCACAACGGCAATTGAAATCCTTTCCTATTATCGACTTCTTGGAGCTATACGATTTGCAGTCAATTATCTTGTGCGCGCACGATCAACGCGAAACATCTATCTCTATCTATCTATATCTATCTATATCTATCTATATCTATCTAACTCTCTTTTTCTTATCTTCTCTCTATCTCTCTTTCTCTCTCTCTCTCTCTCTCTTTCTTTCATCTTTTTATTTCGATAAGAACGTAATTAAAGAATATCGACATTCCCTGCGCATCTCGCATTAATTAGATATTCGAAAAATGCAAAAGAGAGACAGAGATGTATACAGAGATAGAAATAAAGAGAGAGAGAGAGAGAGAGAGAGAGAGAAAGAGAGAGAGAAATATTTCGTAATTTCGTTCTTACACGCTCAAAACGAATAAATAAGACGATTCTCTCATAGTAACAATTATTTTAATATTCTGATGCAACGTGCAAGTAGTTGTTAAAAAGAAAAAAAAAAATGGAAAGAATATAATCAAAAAAGAATAAGGAAAAAAAAGTTACGTCTCTCTGCAATTGCGCATACGGAAAAAAAAGAAGATAAATAGAGGGAGAGAGAGAGAGAGGGGGGGGGGAACAAGAAAAATAAAAAAAATTCTAAACTTTGCTAATCAATGACGAGATACGTCAAAAAAGCTTTCGTCGTTTCGTCCGACGTTTAACGAGATTAAGAAATGGACTCCCAACGGTACCGTAGTCGGAATTATTAATAACAACAACAAAAGTAGAAAAAAGAGAGAAAAAACAAATGAACAGAAAGAAAAAAAAAATTGACATGCAGATTCGTAATTGAAATGGAAAATGCGTTTCGCGAGATCTGTTGTAAGTGAAATAAATTAAACGAACGATCATATTAAATGGCCTTGACACTGATCCATAACTATATGGCGCATGAAGATCAACGTGATTTTTAATAATTTTCATGAATAACAACGTAATATTAATTTATAAATCGATGATTATGAGTTTATCGAATGGAACAATACCGACAAAGAAAAGAAAGAGACAGAGGCACGATAATAATAATAATAATGATAATTATTATATTATTATTATTATTATTATTATTATTATTATTATTATAGTAATAATAATAATAATGATGATGATTATGATGATCATGATGAGTTAAGCAATAATGTCTTATCTCATAGAAACAAACGATAACTATTTTCTTTGAACTCTATTTTCTTTGGTCATATTATTATTATTATTATTATTATTATTATTATTATTATTATTATTGTTATTATTATTATTAATTTCTTTTATATAATTCTTAATTACTTTTCCTTTCATAATATTTTCCGTTCGATCGTTTCTTTCTCTTTATCTTTCTTCTTCTTTACTTTTCGCAGCGCAACGAAATATGTATGTATTTGTTCGGCCATTTTGAGAAACGTTCAACGAAAAGAGAAGTATATATGAATGTATATATGTATGTATGTATATATATATGTGTGTGTGTATATATATATATATATATATATATATATGTAGTACCTTTACCTCTAGCAAGTTTGAAAAATATCTCGCGCTTTGGACGCGATGAAATAACGATTTCAGACCGGGCTAAATCGAGTTTCGTAGAACGCAGAGAGAAACTTCTTTAGAAACAGAAACTTTTTTCCGCGAGGAGTAAAATGAAAAACAAAAAAAAAAAAAAGAAGAAAGAAAAAAGATAGAAAGAGAAAAAAAACAAGAGAGCGAGAGAAAGAGAGAGGGAGAATGAGAATTACGGTCTTTTTATTCGATCGCGAGAATCGTTTCGACGAGATCTAGGAACTCGTCGTGAAAGTAATCAACGTGAATTAATATTTTGTAGTCGACGTAGACAACGACAACGACAACCACGACGACAACCACGACGACGATGTTGTACGTGTATGTGTGTGTCTACGTATATGTATATATATATAATATATATATATATATATATATATGTATGTATGTATGTATGTATGAGAAAGAAAAAGAGAGAATCGTATATACTCTGTACGGTTTTGAATACGCACAATCGGTTGGCTGCGTTAGAGAAAAAATTAATTAGCGCGTTAATGAGGAACGTAATGAGGATAGGAATCAACGTGAATGAAGAAGGAGACGATCTCTCGAGCACGAGCACGAGCACGAGCACGAGCACGAACACGAGCCGAATGTATGAGCACGAGCGCGCGCGCTCCAACCGAGAAAATGGCGTAGCCGTTAATTGCAAAGAATGCCTGAGTACAGTACCGTTACGATAAACGAGCAATAAATAAATCTACGGTTTGGCATATGATTTTCGTCCGTGAAACTCGGTGAAACTCGCGAATCGCTTTTCGTTATGATAATGATATTGATAGTGATGATGATGATGATGATGATGATGATGATGATAACGATTATTATATATGATTATAATTATTATTGTTATTATAGAAAATAATTGAAGAAAAATAATAATAATTGTGTGTGTATATGTAAATGTTTTTTTTTTAATATTGTTATATTTTATAAGTATCGTATATTGTATTATTATATCATAGAATAATTATTATTATTTTTATTTTTATTTTTATTTTTATTATCATTATTCATGTTTGTTATTTTCTATTAATTAAGACTGATAAGAAATAATTATTTTAAATTAATTATTTATTGAACGTTCTTTTCTGACTTTCTATTTATTTCTACTTTTTTCTTTCTCTCTCTCTCTCTCTCTCTCTCTTTCTCTCTCTCTGTCTTTCTTTCCCTTTCCTTTCTCTCTTATTCTTTATCTGTTCGCACAAATATATCTTCAGCTTATCTAATGCTTTATATACTCGTACCGTTAGATTTGTTTAT
>NC_057689.1:2267423-2276058 GCF_014466175.1 Vespula pensylvanica
AGGAATAAGACAAAAACGAAAAAAGAAAAACAAAAAAACGAAAGGAAAGAACGAAATAATTGGATTACGAGGGATTAATGCGATATATCTGGTGGAACAAAAAAGAAGAAGAAGAAAGTAAGAGAAATGGGGCCGACGCCCAATTTGTCCAATTCAAAAAAAAAAAAAAAAAGAAAGAAAAAAAAGAAAAGAGAGAGAGAGAGAGAGCCAGAAAATGGAAATTAAAACGTAAAATAGAAAAAGAAAAAACGAAAACAAAAAAAAAGGATAAATAATGAAAGGAAAAAAGAAAAAACAAAGCAAAAATGAAGCATATAAAGCTTGTCACGTGATACAAATATCATAGCCGCGTTCTATCATGCGAACATTGAGGGAGGAGAAAAAAGATTAATAAATAAAAAAAAGAGAGTGAGACAGAGAGAGAGAGAGAGAGAGAGAGAGAGAGAGAAGAAATAAAAAAATAGTTGATAAACGACGAGAGAAATTGAATCGATTCGTGGCATATACGAAATGCGTATATAAATAACATATCTACCAACGTGAAAGGATTAGAATGGTATGCGTTAAATCGATGCTTTGGGTGTGCAGTTTATTTGATTAAAAAAAAAAAAATATATATATATATAAAATAAAAAATAAAAAATAAAAAATAAAAAATAAAAAAGAAAAAATAGAAAAAATAGAAAAAAGAACACAAGAGAGAGAGAGAGAGAGAGAGAGAGAGAGAGAGAGAGAGAGAGAGAGATGATTTGTTCGGTATCTCATGGTAATACCGAGTGATCGAAAGCTTCTATGGGTAGTTGCGGTGGTGATGGTGATGTTGATAGCAATGGTGGGGGCGGTGACGTTGATAGGAGAAGGTAGAGGGGGATGGTGGTTGTCTCGAGAGAGACGTAGAGAGTTCGAACGATAGTGATGTTGGTGGAGATGGAGGGTGGAGGGTGAAGAGGGGTAAGAAGAAAGGAGAATACAAATAATATAAAATTAGAAGTAATGAGAAGGGATTACGTTCTCTTCTTCTTCTACTCGAACGCGAAGATAATAACGTAAGTATGAGGTCTGTTCGATGAAGCAACGTGCGCTGCATCTCTTTCTATCCTTCTCTCTCTCTCTCTCTCTCTCTCTCTCTCTCTCTCTCTCTCTTTCTCTATCTTTCTCTCTATCTTTCTCTCTATCTCTCTTTTTCTTTACTTTCGCGATCGAAGCTCGTAGGACTATCATTACAACTACCTGCCGTGTTTGAGAATTTTTCGTTTGTTTTACGATATACTCTTTACGAAGTCGATTGTTATTGCTATTTTAATATCTTCTATCATCTTGCGAAAGATTGTTTTGTTATTGTTTATCTGTATTCTTCTATTTCTTTTTCGTTTGTTATTATTATATTTTATCTTTCTTTCTCTCTTTCTTTCTTCTCTTCCTTGTCTTCCTTATTCGATCATTTTCATTATTCAAATGTCGCGTCTTATTCGACGCAATCGTCGCGCATTTGTTGTTCATAGTCGTGAATCTTATCGGATGTTAGTTTTAAATAACAAATGTATAGTTAGCGAGTTTTGTATCAATTCGAAAGTGATTTGGGTAATATGCAGTAGAGATTTTTTTTCGTGTATGTAAAATTTCGTTTCTTTTCTTTCTTTCATTCTTTCATTTCTTTTTGTTCCTCTTGAAGAGACGAGAATCCTTTCATCGAAATAAGTACGTTGTCTATGAGAATAATGGTAGTATTAGTAACAGTAGTAGTATTTCCTGTGTTGCTGGATGATATTATTATGTTCGAATGTTGGACGTAACGTACTACTTACTATGCATAGGTCGCAGGTTAGAGGGGAGACTTCTTTGTCGAGAATATATATCTACCGATGCGTGGACCTAAGTGCTTTTATTATTCTATTACTTTTTATTACTATACACGAATATTAACCATATGTGTGTGTGTGTGTGTGTGTGTGTACATATATATACACATGCATATATCAATATGATGAATTAAGAAAAGATAATTCGTAAATACGTGAATAAGAAAAATAAAAACAAGAAAAACAAATCATAATTCATTACAAATACAATAAATAAATACATTACATCAAAGTTACGAAATAATTGATTCGTATCGATGATACCCGGATATACTCGATTCGCTAAAAGATCGAATGAAACGTCTGCGATCGAAAAAGGGACAAAATAGAATGAGAAAGTAGAAGGAGAAAAAAAGAGAAGAGGGGAAGAAAAGAAAAGAAAAGAAAAGAAAAGAAAAGAAAAAGAAAAAAAAAAGGGATGTTAAGGACACAACAAAGGGAAAACAAAGTGGGGAGAGAGAATGGGGTTGGAAGGGTGGGGTGGGGGAGAGGGGTTGAGGGGACTGGGGATGAAGTAGGGACGAGATGAAAACCGGTTGTCCCTTTGTCGAGAGGGAGATAAAGATAGATATAAAAGGATATATACATACATGTATATATATATACATATATAAAGAGAGAAAGAGAGAGAGAGAGAGAGAGAGAGATGAAGCGAGTTACTTCGATTTGCAGGATGCATCCAAGTGTACCAACTTAACTCTTGGACTTAACTAGTTCGGATAACTTAAGCTCGTGCTCTAAACAAGCCGAGGATTAGGAGAAGGTCGCTAACGCGAGTACGGGTGCAGGTTTGCGCGCGCACACTCTCTTCTATACTCACCCTACACTCTCAACATCGCACCCGGCTTCTCTAGAGCTTCAATTAAATCGTTTGCTCGCCTAAACATCTCTCATTGTCTCGTATTCGAACTAACGTAAAGCCAGCTATCCATCGAAATTCTGTCCCTTTGAAATCGAATAACAAAGGGAACTGATTTTTATCGACATATTTTATCGTTGGTACTTATTTCTTTTTTCTTTATTAGGTACTATGAACAATATATAATATATGATAGATATAGTATTCGTTATTATACAAACGATCATAGACTTATACACATGATCTTTTTATTTATTTATTTATTTATTTATCTTTTTTTTTTTTCTATTTCTATTTGATCGCAGTGGTAGTATTGATACTTGTTTTATTATCCTCTTTCTGTATTTTTTTTTGTTTCTTTTTGTTAACTGCTGTAGGTAATGTGTAATAAATGTAAATGTAATAAATCATAAATTTTGATAGATGTGAAGTGTATTATGGTATTTATTTGGATTATTATTTAACATAATCCTTTCTTTTATATATATATATATATATATATATATATATATATTTGATTGCAACGAAATTGACATTCATTTGATTATACATTACATTTTAAAACGATATGTAATATATTGATCACTATGCAATGATCAATTGATCAATACGTAATACACGATCATTTATAATATATTAGATAGATAACGTTTTTAATACGCACGTTCAATGATTTTATTTAATTATTCATTCATTCATTTATTTATTTTATCTTTTTCAATTTAATACACGATTATATTCATCGCTTTTGCGTAACTGTTCTCTCTCTCTCTCTCTCTCTCTCTCTTTTCTGTTCATCTCTTCTCATTAAATATTCGACTCTAAGGAATATATATGCATGCACTCTGAGATTATAACGAGGTAAGTGTGTTATTGTTGCATTTCAAAGGATATTAAAGTAAACGACGTACAAGTACTCCTATTCGCTTTGTATCCTGACCCGAAGGCTATTCATAAATTTGAAAATAATTAACAAAGTCTTGAGAAGAGAGAGAAGAAAGGAGAAGAGGAAAGGAGAAACGGAAAGAGAGTTCGAAGTTCGAAGTTCATAATAGTTACAAAGGAATCCAAGATTAGATATGTTTTATGAAATCGACGTCGCGATTAAGCGCTTCATACATGCATACGTACACGCACATATATAATATATATATATATACATGTATATATGTATTTACATTTATATTTTTTCAAACTTTCACGAAAGATTTTTTATATGGAAAAAAGAAAAAATAGAATTGTTATATCGGAAATTTCTTTCGAAAGATTATAATATGTCATGAAAGAGAGAGAGAGAGAAAAAAATAGAAAAGGAATGTATTATATATATATGTGTGTGTGTGTGTGTGTACGTATGTATGTATGTGTATATCATATATTTTTTTGTTCGACGTCATTAAACATTTATTAATATAAAGACAAGAAATGAATTAATAGGTAGAAGAGAATACACGATTATTATTGGTACAGGTGTAAATACATATATAGGTATATTGGTGTATAAATAATGTCGGAATTTTCAATATGAAAAACAATATATTCAGATACAAAAAAGAAAAGAATTACTAAAAGTTTCCAATCAAAAAATACTACACAGTATTATTTATATTTTTAAATATAAAATGCTCGATATTGGCAAATAAAAAAAGAAAAGGATATCCTACGCAATCTATATTTATATTTAGATATAAAATATCAAACTTTTTCAAATGAAAGAAAAAAAAAAGAAATATCGACAGCGTTACGTGCGCTTGCATATAAGATGTTAAATATTTTCGAAAAAAAAAAAAAGAAAGAAAGAAAAAAAAAAAGAAAAAACAAAAAAATAAGAGAGGATACCACCGTTTATTTATTTATTCATTAATATGTACGTAGTGTTGTACAAGCAGCTATAAAAAAAGAAAAAAGAAAAAAGAAAAAGAAAGAAAGAAATTACCGACATTACATTATTATAGGCTAATCAATAACAAAAAAAAAAAAAAAAGAAAAAGGAAAAGAAAAAGAAAAAAAATATTCGTAATCTCGCTTTACAAATTCCTTTCGTTTAATGGAAAAAGGTGGAGTGAGGGTGATGGGAGAGGGGTGAGAGAGAGGGGGTTGGTTGAGATCGGAACGAATTCATTCGTAAAGGCGGGAACTACTTTTAAACTGGTTCTCTGATCGCCTTTTAAAACGGAATATAGAATGTCCGAGATTCTTTAACGGTGTTGGAAAGGAGGGGAGAGGAAAGAGAAGCTTATACATCCATATACGTATTTATATACATGATATACATTTCACATGAAACACGACAAATATATAACTATGACTGTGACATAGACGTAGACGTAAACGTAGACGACGTAGACGACAATTTCGTCGGAGAAAATGTATTCTCGTTAATTACAGTTGTAAGTAATAATAAACGTTTAAAATATAGAACGCGAGTGATTAAGACTTATTACTTTGAACTCTCTAAGACGTAAAAGAAGAAGAAGAAGAAGAAGAAGAAGAAACATCGACTTTTATCTAATCTCCTTGTTAATTTCACAAGTGCACTCAAAGAATTTAGTTTTATCGTTATACACGAAAGAAAAGAGAGAGAGAGAGAGAGAGAGAGAGAGAGAGAGAGAGAGAGAGAGAGAGAAACAGAAAGAGAGAGGTAGAGATAAAGATAGAGAAGACTATATATTATTGATATCTATATACATATTATCTGTAGATATATAATATATATAATATATATATATATATATATATATATATATATTTAGATATTTATGTGTTTCATGTCGGAACAATCTTGAACCTGTTATCCGAGGTCACGAAGTGCTTTTATCGCGATTCTTCTCTTATCGTTTCGAAAGACTCTTCTCTCTCTCTCTCTCTCTCTCTCTCCTGCGTTTATCTGTTTCTATCACTCTTCTTCTTTCTTCCCTGCCGCCGCTCATTCTTCTCCTAACTCCATCCTCTCATCTCTCTTTCTCTCTCTTTCTCTCTCTCTTTCTCTTTCTGTCTCTCTCTTTCTTTGTATCTATCTTTCTCCCTCTTTCTCTAGAAGATATTCGTTCTTTTATCAAACCAACAAGTGGACAACTAATCTCGAACTGTTACGAGCGGCACTAAACTGTTTTCCTTAAACGCGCGATCTACGCTATCTCTAACGTAATAATTCATTCGTTACTCTATGAGAAAAAGAGATGGAATTAATTGAAAAACTTGTTTTTCTGTTTCTTTCTCGACTTTTTTTCTTCCTTTCTTTCATTCTTTCATTCTTTCTTTTTCATATAAGAAAGAAAAGGATAAGGGAAATGAATACGAAAGACCAAAGGAAGAAAGTTTCTTTCATTTTTGTTAAAGAAAAAAAGAAAGAGAGAGAGAGAGAGAGAGAGAGAGAGAGAGAGAGAAATAAATAATACTTCGTTCCTTTCCTTTTTTTCTCTGTCTTTTTTCTCTTTTCGCTTTTCTTTTCTTTGAAAGCTTTTTCTTTTCTCTTCTTTCCTTTTCCATTATTTTTCATCTTATTTTATTTTATTTCTTTTTTTGTTTTCTTTTCTTTCCTTTCCTTTCCTTTTTCTTTCCTTTCCTTTTACTCTGCAATTTCTTCAACGTTAGATACTGTAAATAAATGATAATAATTAAAGAAGAAGAAGAAAAGGAATGAAAGGGAAAAAGAAAATATAGAGAATATACATAAGCAAGAACCAAGAGATAGAGACGGGTAGAGTAAATGGATATTATCGATCTATCGATTCAACTCGAGTTCAATTAAGATCCAAAGAGAAGATCTTCCAGAGGCATACGATCAATTAAGATTATCTATTTACCAGCTCTCCCTCCCTCCCTCTCTCTCTCTCTCTCTCTCTCTCGTCGTATATCTTCTCTATGTAATATTGATTGGGATATATAGGGGTCGATTTAGGTAGGATTAAAGAAAAAAAAAGAAAGAAGGAGAAAGAAAAGAAGCTAAAATAATAAAAGAAAACAAAACAAAATTATAAAAAAGAAAGGAAGAAAGAAAGAAAGAATTAAAACTCGACCACAACCGCTATTATATGCTATAATAAATTTATAACATAACGAAAATGAAATCGTATTGGTGCTGCTCTGTATTATAACGAAGTTGTTGAACTCGTAGTCGTAGTCGTCGTAGTCGTCGTAGTCGTCGTAGTCGTCGTCGTCGTCGTAATCATGGATATTTGTGTCGGTGTAAATGTATTTGTGTAGAAGGCAGAACTTGCTTGATACCCGTTAACCGATAAAATGAAATAGATTGTATCGTAATACAAAGCGCTCTTTATTGCAACACGCTCACAGTAAATTATGAAAGTTTCTCCGCGCTCTCATTACTTCCTTTGATTGTGCAAGAACGACAGAAAAGAGATTTCTTTTTTTTCTTTCTTTATTCTTTTTTTATCGTTATTATTATTATTTTTTTTTATTTTTATTATTATTATTATTATTATTATTATTATTATTATTATTAGTGTTATTGATGTTGTTGTTGTTGTTGTTGTTGTTGTTGTTGTTATTTTAATTTTTATTATTAGTTTTGTTATGTGATGTATTTTTCTAAGTAACAAGAGAGAAACGTAATTATGTTAAGTATGTATTAGAAAATAGCGTTAAGAAAAAAAAATAAAGGAAAAAAGAAAACGAATCAAGAAAGATTCTAATGTAAATTTATAGATTATGATTGATTGTGATCTTACGATGATTTAAGAATAATGGAAAAGAGGTTTATTATTATTATTATTATTATTATTATTATTATTATTATTATTATTATTATTATTATTATTATTTTATTATCGTCATTATTATCATTATTATTTTTGTTACATGAAATTTCTCTCGATAATAAGAATGAAATCCAATTATGTTCGTGTTAGAAAACAACATTGAAAAAAAGAAAAAAAAAAAAAAGAGAAGAAAGAATGGAAAAAAAATGGAGTAAGATTCTAATATAGATTAGTAAATTATTCATCATGATTATGGCTATGATGGATAATGATGATGATAAATATGATTATAATTATGATTTATGCAAGAAGGACAGAAAAGAAATTTATTATTATTATTACTATTATTATTTTCTTTTTTATATGGTAATTTTTTTCGGGTAGCCAGAAAGAAATTTAATTACGTTCGTATTTAAAACATTTATATATATATATATATATATATATATATATATATATATAAAGAAAAAGAAAATGAAAAAGAAAAAAAAGGATACGGAGAGACATTCCACGGTAAATTTATAGATTATCATCATCATTGTGATTATATAACAGTGATGACTATGATGATCTATTCAAGAATTCTTCTTCTTATTATTATTATTGTTATTATTATCATCATCATCAGTATTTTTATCATTGCTGTGGGTTATTTTTCTGTGTAAATACAATTACGAAAAAACAATTACGTATTAATTTATCGAAAAACAACGTTAAAAAGAAGAAGAAAAAAGAAATCGAGAAATATTCTAATAAAGATTAGTAGATTATCATCACAATTATAATTACGATTATAATAATGACGAGGACGATGATGATGATGATGATGACGATTTGTCTAAGAACGGCAGAAAAGAAATTTCATTTTTATTATTGCTATCATTATTATTATTATTATTATTATTATTATTATTATCATCATCATCATCATCATCATCATTATTATTATTACTTCTATTATTATCATTATCATTGTCATTGTTGTTGCTGTTTTATTTCTCTAACTGACGTGAAAGAAATTCAATTATTATATTCGTCTTAGAAAGTGGCATCGGAAAGAAAAAAACAAAGCAAAACAAAAATAATAATCGAGTAAAATCCTAACATAAATTTGTAGATTATCATCGTCATTATGATTATGATGATGATATCGTTGAGCCAAGCAGTCAGCTGAGAAATTCTCTCTCAGGATACGT
>NC_057689.1:2276158-2276314 GCF_014466175.1 Vespula pensylvanica
TATCGTATCGTATCGTATCGTATCGTATCGTATCGTATCGTTTCGTATCGTATCGTATCTCGTTCGCTTCATTATTATGCTCTCGATTTAACTAACTAACATTACCGTTTCGTAGAGTTACGCAATAAAACTGATTAACAGAGAAAATTTTTTTTT
>NC_057689.1:2276520-2276967 GCF_014466175.1 Vespula pensylvanica
TTTTTTTTTCTTTTTTTTTTTCCTTTTCTTTCTTATTTTCACCATAGAAATTTTTCAACCAAAATTTGCACGCAGTTTAATGAAAAATTCATAATGAATGAATTTTCTCTTTTCTTTTTTTCTTTTCTCTCTTTCTCTCTCTCTTTTTTCTTTTTCTAGACATTTTTCAAATGAAATTTGTATACGATTTAATGAAAAATTCAATTCTCTCTCTCTCTCTCTCTCTCTCTCTCTCTCTCCCCCTCTCTCTTTTTCTCTCTCTTGCATATGTATATTTGTTAGATTAAGTTTATTAATATACTGTAATAATTCTTCGACCACGTGCATTTGAGAGATCAAAATTAAAATCGAGATATTATTATTATTTTTTTTTCTTTTTTTATCCATTTCATTTTGCGAGTGAACGTTACATAGTTTTTTCTTTCTTCTCTCTTTTTTTTTTTTTTT
>NC_057689.1:2277118-2278115 GCF_014466175.1 Vespula pensylvanica
CGTTTCTATTTGAGATTCTTTTATCAAGCTCTCCATCTCTCGTATGAATAAAACGTAGAAAATGGTTTTGTTTAACGATAAAGAATAAATCGAAAAAAAGAAAAAAAAGAGAGAGAGAGAAGGAAAGAAAAAAAGAGAAATAATAATATCAAGATATCGTTCGAAAAATTGTTATTTCAATCAAACATCTATATTTGTTCGTTCTTTTCATTCGTCATTATCGTGAGCACGTTAAATCAGAATAGAAAAAAAATAGAGATAGAATGTCGAGCAGAATAAACTCACTTGGTCGAATTAGTAATGGAGTTTGACTCATGCGAGTGAGTGAGTCATCATCTACGCCGATAATCGTCTATATATATATATATATATATATATATATATATATATACATATATATATTATATATATATACACGTACGCGCGCGCACACACAAACAATAGGCGCTCTTTTATTATACGAAAGAAAAGTTTTGTCGTTTGTAACAAAGACGATAATGTTTAACAATAATAATTAACGTATAATAACATGAAAGGCTGAATGGTTGACTGGTTGACTGGTTGACTGGTTGACTGACTGGCTAGCTGACTCGTTTGCAACGTTGTTTCGACAAAATAATAATGAATCGTTTTCTCGCGCGTCGTTCCCACGATTTTCGATTTTACCTCTGGTTAGTTAAAAAGCAACAGGTTGAATTGCGGTCGCTTATTAAAGGCATCTTTTGTGCGTATACTACGCATGTGTGTATTTGTATATATATGTATATATAAATATATGTGTGTGTGTATATATATATATGTATGTATGTATGTATGTATAGATTATAGCAATGAGATCATCGATAGCAATCGATATAACTTTTCTTTCAGAAACGTATGCTTTAATAAATGAATTTATCTTCTTATTTTTATGCTCTCATTCGATACGCACGGTAAATACAATATCTTTGGAAGAAAAATGTCGATATGTCGATAATTAAAAAAAAAAAAAAAAAAA
>NC_057689.1:2278215-2293215 GCF_014466175.1 Vespula pensylvanica
GAGAGAAAGAAAGAAAGAAGGAAAAGAAAACAAAAAGAAAGAGATATGAAACAAAAAAAATTACATTATCAATAATAAATGTGAATCAGAAGATTATGAATAATAATGAATATTTATTTTTTGATAAGTATCGATATATCTTATTCAATTAATCACTATTCACAATCGTGTACTTACATAGGTTAATTTAAATAAATGCGTTTGAAAAATAAGAAAGTGTCCCAACTTGAAAAAAAGAAAAAAGAAAAGAAAAGAAAAAGAAAAGAGAACACGAAAGGATATGGATAATGAAAATGATTTAAAAGATTAAAAAATAATAAGGAATATTTATTTTTTGATAAGTATCGTTATGTCTTATTGAATTAATAATTAGTCTTATATATACATACATACATACATACATACATACATACGTATATATACATATATTAATATCGGTTTTACGCCAATGTTAGTGATTCTACGCTGATGAACGAACGACTGTAGTCATCATCTTTCTCATTTTTTCTTCTTCTTTTTCTTCTTCTTCTCAATCTTCTTCTTCTTTTTATTCCTCTTCTTGGTACATTACAACGCGAATGAGTTCATTGATGCGAGACGCGTGATGTAAATCCAAACAGGGCGTGACATCACGAAAACATCCTTTCCTCGCGTTCTTCGATCGGACTCTCTTCTCTTTTTCTTCTTTTTCGATTATACATACATATATACATACATACAAACATACATAACACACACACATATGTATAATACTCACACGAATATGCATCTCGAAAAGTCGAACAATCCACGCATTGTGTTCGCACGTGCTTCGCAGGAAAAGTTGTTTCAACAGACGAGTTCGATGCTCTCTTTTTAGAAATTTCTTTTAATATTTTGTTTCTATTTTATATACATGTATGTACGTACGTATGTATATAAAAAAAAAAAAAAAAAAAAAAAAAAAAGAAGAGAACAAAAATTTTGATACCACTTTTTTTTTATCTTCTTTCCCTTTTCTCCCGTTAATTTATTTTAATATACCTATATATAATGTGTCAGTGAACAAGAGGGAAAGGAGGGGAGGGGGAGCGAATCAATAAGTAAGGTAATGTCGACATTTTTAATACCGGGTCTGCCGAAAGTGCTATCTGCCTAAGTGATTTTAAAAATCAATTACTCTTTCACGAGATTTTTTTTCTCTTTTTCTCTCTTTTCTTTTTTTCTTTTTCCATATTCTCTTTTTTTTTTTTTCTTTTTTTCTTCCCGTTTCCCCTTCCCCCATTCAGAATGTAAAACTAGTAGCCTGGGAAAATTTTTGACGAGAGAAAGAAAAGAAAAGAAAAGAAAAAAAAAAAGAGAGAGAGAGAAGAAAAATGAAAAGCATATATACACTCCAAAAATGAAGTATTAATTTGGAAGGATTTGTCGATTTTTAAAATCGAACTCGGCGACGTTTTCTTTTTTTTTTTTCTTTTTCTTTTTTTTTTTTTTTGGTTCGTCCGCCATTGAAAAATTTCGACATCACGTATGCTTACTATTGCCCAACCATATGTTTTACCGTTCGTCTTGATAAACTTAACAAGATGAAGACGAAGAAGTAGAAGAAGAAGAAAAAAAATTGGGAGAAAAAAGAGAGAAGAAAAAAGGAATTAAAAAAAGATATAAAAAAAAGAAAAAAAGAAAAAAAGAAAAAGAACAAAACATTACGAAGAGAAAAGAATTAAGAAGAAGAAAAAAAGAGCAAGGGAAAGATTCGATCGGTGGAATCTCTGCAAGAGTGTGTTGTCCCACTGTTGAGGAACACGACGAAAGTGATCGATAATAAAGGGGCTTTTAAAGGGGGCCGATCGTTAAACGTTACGCCACTACTTCTCTCTTCGCGCGTGCCTCACAAGAGAGTTCACTTTCCATACGGTCTCGCTCGCTTTCTCTACTAGCGTATGTATAGCGCTATTTCATTTCATTCCTAGCGTTTAACTTAACTGTTCGAGTTCGTTTTATGAAATAGTTACTATATATATATATACACACACACACACACTTATGTATGGTATTAAGAATCGGTTACTGAAATTGTATTTCTCTCTCTTTCTTTATTATTATTATTATTTTTGTTCTATTTTTTTGTAATTTAATTAGTCCATTTTTTTCATTTCTTTTTATTTTTTTCTTAATATATTTTTCTTTTTCGATCGATCAAAACGTGTTCTAAATTCTTGAGTTTCGAAATAAAGGAGAGAAAAAAGGAGGGAAGGGGTAGGAGAGGAGAAGGAAGTATTTTGGTATCAAAGTCAGAAAGAGAGAAAGAGACAGATAGATAGACAGAGAGGGAGAAGGATAGAGAGAGAGAGAGAGAGAGAGAGAGAGAGAGAGAGAGAGTCGGAGAAAGAAGAAGAAAGAAGAGAGAGAGTTTAGTGGATATTACACATGAATGAGATTACATCGATACATAAACTGTTAACGATATGCTTTCAATGGTCAAGCGATAGGTATTGAACAGCCGCCAATAACCAATAGGTATCTTTCGCTTTGGTATTCGCATAATATGCAAAGTGGCTTGCTCCGAAACACCGAATAACGCGACATAAACTATCCTCGATCGCGATTATACGCGAATACTCTCAATTTACCTGTCTCTCTCTCTCTCTCTTTCTCTATTTCTCTACCTCCCTCCCTCCCTCTTTGTTTCTATCCGTATTTTCGGTTTGTCGAATCCCACTGAGGTTCAATCCGATCTCTGTACCGTTAGGATTAGACACAAATAAATATTTCAGTTAGTCTTTAGGACAATAGAGAAATACTATCTATGCATTTTAACGTGTTCGTATGAAATTTTTTTACTTATGTATTTATATGTATGTAAGTTTGTAAGTATGAATGTTCATGTACATATAAATGCATATATATAGCTCTCTTTCTCTCTCTATCTTTTTCTTATGCATACATACATACATACATACATACATACATATATACATACATATATATATATATGCATATATACATGCATATATATTTATATATATATATGTATGTATGTGTATCTATTATAGATAGTATACATTGTCGTAGAGGAGGGAGCGCATAATCTCCGTTATCTTTCCCGCTTCGTTGCAACTCCGGCTGGTTCTTTCAATATACATAAGTGCAATTGGAATGCCTCTGAAATTAAAGGCACCTTTCACAGAAAGGTAACGGCTCTTTATGAACCTTATGCCAACCACCCTCATACCCCGCGCCGCGTTGTCCTACTTTTCTACAATATCCGAGAAGGAGAAGAGGGGGTAGAGGAGGAAGGAGGAGGAGGAGGAGGAGGAGGAGGAGGAGGAGGAGGAGGAGGAAGAGGAAGAGGAGGAGGAGGTGGTGGAAGAGGTAGAGTGGAGGGAAGGGGGGTACGATGGAAGGAGGAAAGAGGGAGGAGGGACGGTTCGTGTGTTAGTGCATGCGCTGCACATAACATTGCTAAAGCTCGTTCGCGAAGGCCAACTTGTGTCTTCGTCCGATGTTAATAAAAGTTTCTCGGTTCTTTGCGGAAAATTTCTATTTCTTTTTCTTTCTTTTCATATTTTTTCGTTCCTTTATAATAATTCTTTTTATTCCTTGTTCGTTCCTTTTTTCTCTCTTTCGCTCTGATCCGATATCGTTTTTATATTTCGAGGGAGAGAGAAAAAAGATCTGAAAAAAAGATCGTGAGAAAGAGAGACAGAGAGAGAGAGAGAATTAAGAGATTTTCTAAAACATTTTATATTTCGTATCCTTGAGAAATTTTTAAAGAAAGAGAACAAAGATAGATAGATAGATAGATAGATAGATAGATAGATAGATAGATAGATACATGGATAGAGAGAAAGAAAGAGAGAAAAAAGAGAGAAAGAGAGAAAGAAACTGAAAGGTTTATGATATCTCTATAGCCTTTAAAAATCGTATCGCATATACAAGATAAACCTTGCTCGAACGACGTTCAAGCAAGCATGGTATTAATAATGAAACATGACTAATCTCTCCCTCCATCCATGACTCTCTTTTTTCTCCCTCTCCTCATCTCTCTCTCTCTCTCTCTCTCTCTCTTTTCTCGTTAGTTTGTCTCCCCACTCTTTCTCTCTCTTTCTCTATTACCTTCCCCTTTCCTCTTTCCTCTCCTTCACATTCCCACCTCTCCTTATCTGGGCCAACAGATGTAGGCATTATATGTATACACGCAATCCCGAGTATTTCTAAAACAAACTGGACTCTTGAGTGATAAATAAACGGGGCCATATTTAATGTTATCGCTCTGGGATCTCGTAAAGCGTCGCCGAGCGTGGCCGTACTAACGTATTTCCTTCAATTTCTTATTCTTCTTCCTCTTCCTCCTCTTCTTCTTCCTCTTTTCATTTCCTCCGTTTATATTCGTTAGATTATTTCGTTTTAGTCCGATTAAGCGAACGAACATGCATGATTTTCTTTGAATCGTCCGTTTCAATCGCCGTTGTCCCGTTTGAAACGGTGCCTAAATGTATTATTTTTTCTTTTCGCATTCCTCTTCTTTTTCTTCTTCTTCTTCTTTGCCATCATCATCATCGTCGTCGTCATCGTTGTCGTCATCGCCATCATCACACGCGTTTGTTTGCTTTCACTGTGAAGAACGATTTTTTTCTTTTCTTCCTTTTTTCTTTTTTTTTTTTTTCCTTTATTTCAAATCCTTTGATAACACCTCGAACACGTGAAAAAGACGAGAGACACGCTGGCTGGCTGGCTGGCTGACTGGCTTACTGAACTGGCTGGCTGACTGGATGGCTGACTGGTTGGTTGGCTGTTAACTGGCCGGCCGGTGGTCTCTTCTGGTCCCTCGAGTATTCCTTCCGATCTCACACGTTGCATCCAACGACAAAACCTAGTGGCTTTCCCTCGTTATCGGTGCGTTAACCTTTTCTTTACTCTGTTTATGAATTACGAATTTTAAGACGTACTTATACGTATGTATGTATGTATGTATGTATGTATGTATGTATGTATGTATGTATATATATATACACATATATCTACTTACCTACTAATGTAGCTATTTACTTACGTACTTATATTTATATTTACCTATATACGACGATAAACGATCTCTTTATCCTACGAAGAAAGGAAGTCGAAACGCTATGTGAACAAATTAGATAACAAGATTGCACCTTCCGTGCTTATTAAATCAATTAGCATTGTGTAAAAATACTTGCGTACACACACAGAGACGCGTATGTATATATATGCGTGTAAAACAAATTAAATGGCAAAGAAAACTCTTTGCTTCTAATTCTCTATTACAACGTTACACGTAACTACGCGTTAAGAAATATTAGAAAGAAGAAAAGTATCTATCTGTACGAGAGAATCGTTGGTTACGTCGATACAACGATGAAAAGAAAAGTAAAGAAAAAGAAAATTCGGACATGGATACAAAGCCTTTTGTTACGGCACTGAATGCTCTACCCCTTCTCTAACGCCAGTCGCGTTTCCCCCCACTCTTAAGAGACTCCGCGGATCCTTCCTCTCTCTCTCCCCACTCCCTTCTCGTACGAGTTAACAGTGGCGCTGTCGGCTTCCCCCACCATGCCTAGGCAACAGCGCGCGCCGCCATCCCCACCACCGGCGACAACCGCCAGTCAGCGCTCCTCCGCTCATTCTCGCGCCGGACGTCGTGAGTATTGTGCGTATCTTTTGAGTTATCGCATTCGCGACTAACCTCGAACTCGAACGTGTCGTCCTAACCTCTTCTACTTGATCCATCAGCGATACAATAT
Organism: Vespula pensylvanica; assembly: GCF_014466175.1. Taxonomy (NCBI): domain Eukaryota; kingdom Metazoa; phylum Arthropoda; class Insecta; order Hymenoptera; family Vespidae; genus Vespula; species Vespula pensylvanica. Next base: position 2,283,966 of record NC_057689.1, read on the forward strand.
ATCTCATTTATTCGTTGACGGTCGTACATTTTTTTTTTTCGCTAACGAACAGTGACAATACGACATTGTGAAAATAGTTTCGGCATTATTATATCGTAATCTATATTCGTATAAATCGTGTGACTTTTATTATTATTATCATTATTATTATTACTGCTATCATTATTATTACAATTATTAAAATTAATATTAGTATCGTTATTATTATTATTATTATCATTATTGCTATTATTATTATTATTATTATTATTATTATTATTATTATTATTATTATTATTAACATATCTCGAGTGATTCGTGAGTACGGCAGAAATATAAAAGTGCGAGGAAAATTACGTGTCGAATAATCGAAATCTCGATCATAACGGATTATAAGAGGATTAAACGAGAAGAAAGAAATTACGAAGCATCGAATGAGACGCGTGTCTCTCTTTCTTTTCTTCTTTCGTACGGGAATAGTAGTGCCCGTTTCTATCTCTAACATACAATTAGAGATTATTTCGTCTTTTCTCGACGAAAGCGAAGGAAAGCTGAACTAAATAGTGTTTTGTCGTTTTCGTCGTCTTCTTGCTCGTTTGTTCGTTTGGACGCGGTAAGTGCACCGGAAGGAGGCACGTGCTCTCCCGATAAACTGGATTTCGTTTCGTCGAGTTGCCTCTCCACACCGGTAAGTTTTTTTCTTTTTTTACATTATTATATTTCGTCAAACGAAAATGTTGCAAAAGTTTTTATTCGCACGAGAAACGGTTGGAAGATCGATCGATCCATGTGACGGTGGTTGGTTAATAAAAAAAAAAAAAAAAAGTTCTTTTTTTTCGTCGAAACGATTTTTTTTTTATTTTTATTTTCTTTTCCATTTTTTTTTGTTTTTTCTTCTTCTTTTTTTTTTTTTTTCTTTGACGGGAACAGTGACGTTATAATATATCCTCATCTGGCGAACTCGTAGCAATGATACCGTGCGTTAGTGTAAACTCGTGGGAATAATCAGAGAGAGAGAGAAAGAGAGAGAGAGAGAGAGAACAGAACAGTGTTAGTGTAGTGATTGTGTGATGCCGGTAGATAGGATGGTGTATTAGTGAGTGATAGAAGTGAAGATAACATTAGTAATGACCACGATGATAGTGATTACGGTCCAGTATCAAGAGTGTTAACAGAAGAAACAAAGTTCATTTTGTAATAAATTTTTTTAATACAACGTCTGTGTGTTCGTTCTTTCTCTCTTTTTCATTATCTCTTTCTATATATCTGTCTCTCTCTATCTCAACTTTTCTCTCTCGTTCGACTATGTAACACACAGTGATTTGCCATCTTGCCTCGTCATCCGTGGCGCCATCTTTCGAGCATCGATGCAACTTACCGAGACAGAGACAGACAGAGAGAGAGAGAAAGAGAGAGATACGTGTAACATCTAAAAGAAAAGAATGGAAATAATAAAAAAAAAAAAAAAAAGAACAAAATGGGGATAATTTAGACCATAGAAATATCATCGAGTTAGAGATTCCGAACAACAAGAAATTAGAAAAGAAAAGAAAAATATTTCTAATAGGAGATTCTTTCGAAAATTAATTAAATTATCTATCATACGGGATATGTTCGTTTTATCATCACCAGTCGTATCCACGAGTAATTGTATTTCGAATTAATTAATATTTCCTATCTTTTTTAATTTCTATTTCTTTTTTTTTTCTTTCTTTTTTTTTTTTATATTCCTTTTTCTCTTTTTAATCGTTCAATCATCGTAAATATCAACGCCAAAATATGTACGTACGTATGCGCGTATAATACTGATATTTTTCTGTCTTCTTTTTTTTTTTTTTTAATCATTCAATTAGAAATATCAACTACGAGAATATACATATGCGTACGAGATTTTCCATTGTACGTAGTTCATTGTCGTTCGTACATATATATATATATATATATCATACATACATACATTCATACATACATACATACGTTCGTTTCGTTCGTTCGTTCGTTCGTTCGTTCGTTCGTTCGTTCGTTCGTTCGTTCGTCATTAAAATTGAATTACAAATCCATTTCCTCTTGTTTCTCGTAACACATTTAATCGCGTTACCTTCGTCGAAATAGCCTACGACACGACAAGAAGCATTCGTCGAGGTATTAGAAAGCTGACGATGATGTTTATTGTCGACTATATAAACGTTCAAACGAATTACGGTGTACCGTCGTAAACGAGCCCTTTCCCTCCCCCTCTTATTCGATCCTATCCCTTCCACCACCACAACCACCACCACCACTACCACCACCTCCACCACCATACCATACCAAACCAACACACCACTGCTGGACTACTACCTCCCACCTCCTTCTCTTTCTTCTCTCTTTTTCATTCTCTTTCTCTCTCTTTCTCTCTTATTGTCTACTACAATACACAACAACGTGTTTCGTTTTACCGGCCGAGAGTTAATCGGAATTCTTCGTATTTATTCGAATGACTTTGCAATTCGAGAACTTCGTATAAGGGGAACACAGAGAGCAGAGCGTCTTACGTAGTATACAACAGAAGAACACAACACAACATAACACAACGGAACAGAAAGAACACAGCCCAATGCGAGCAACTCACCCCAGACGCAACGACACGTACGTTTTTTTTACGTACATATATGTGTAACTAATTCTCTTCTTTCTCTTTCTCTTTCTTTTTGGTTACGTTATTTTTACTTGTTAAATATTTCTTACGAAAGTTGTTCGTATTAAGAGTTCAACGCAACGATCTTTTTTCTAACGTTCTGTTTCATTGCGTTCTTTTGTATTTCGTATCGTATCGTATCGTACGTAAACTTGTTATTAGTTTTTCCAATTGTAAGTCGCGACCTCGACGACTTTATCTGTTTCTATTCATGTGTGTGTGTATATATATATATATACACACACGGATATATATATATATATATATAAATAGTATATATTTAGCGTTTCGTCGATAATATCAACTCGATAATTGATTTCCGACATCTTGTTATTTTTCTACGTTCAAGTTAGTCGACAAAAGTGACATTGCGGGTCCTCGAACAAAAGAAACATACGTTATTTTTTTTTTATGCATACATACGCAGATATATATATATATATATAAAAGCGAGATTCGAACCAGTAATTATGAAAATTGCTATACGATAAGTCGTATTTTTCATTTTATTTTTCTCTCTCTTTTTTTTTTTTTATATATATAGATTTTTAAAGAGATTAATAAAGAAAGGAAAAAAAACAAGTGAATTGAAGTAAATAGGAATTATCTTATTATTATTAAGAAATAATTCTCTTAATACAATTAGAAAATTTATTAAAGAAAATAACATGCATGCGCGTAAGAGAGAATTCTTTTTTTTTTTTTCTCTTTTTTTTTAATATAACTAATGACTTGAAACACTTTTATAATTATCGGCTAATCCGATCGAAAAGATAGATAGAACTTTTTTATTTGATGAGAGAAAAAGAGAGAGAGAGAGAGAGAGAGAGAGAGAGAGAGAGAGAGAGAGAGAGCAATAGATAGATAAAAAGATATTGAGACGATCGATATATATCGCTTAAATTATTTATTACGAAATAAATAAGATACTCAAGGATAGATAGATAGATCGATAGATAGATAGATAAATGAATGGATGGATGGATGGATGGATGGATAGATAGATAAATAGATAGATAGATACATAAAGAGGGGAGTGAGAGGATAAGGGAGGAGAAGAGAAACAGACGATAGCGATTTCCATCGTACAAGTAATCCAGAACGAGGATACCAATTAGGTAGACGTTATGTTACTACCTTATATACCTTCTCCTGTGTATAACGAGAACCAAACGAGGGGAGTTTCGAATTCTCTGGGAAACGAGCGTTTTGCGGTTTCATCGTTGCGGCTTGTAGAACGAAAAAGAAGAAGAAGAACAAGAATAAGAAAAAGAAGATCACGTTCACCACGATAAAAGAAAGCGATTCTTATTCCCCTAACCATCTCTTCTTCTTCTTCTTCTTCTTCTTCTTCTTATTCTTCTTCTTCTTCTTTGTTAAAAAAAAAAAAGAAAGGAAAAAAAAATACTTTTTCCTACAAGAAATACCATAATTCTTTCCATGGCACTCGAAATAGCGCTCGAATATAGTTGCTTTTTTTTTCTTTCTTTCTTTCTTTCTTTCTTTCTATTTTTTTTTTCTTTTTCTTTTTCTACAAACGTCCGTTCCTTCATCTCCTCTCTTTCTGTCTCTGTCTATTCTTCTGGCTTAACAGCTTAAACGAGAGAAGAAGCTGCGGAAGGGAGACACGTCTTCCGCCATTTTCTTTTTCTTCGTATCTTTCTCTTCGTATTTCATTTAATTCTTTTCTTTTCTTTTCTTTTTTTTTCGTTTTCGTTTCGTTTTTTTTTACCATATCTTTTTCTATATTTATTTCTTTTTTTTTTCGCTTCAGACGATTCTCTTGGATTAAATTGAACGAGTTTTTAATGACGAATGTTTATTCGAGTCAAAAATTTTACACAAATTTTACGCTTGCGCTTTTTCTTCTTTCGTCTCACTCTATTCTCATACTTAAATTAAGTAGAATGAATTATTAAAAAAATATATATGTGTGTGTGCGCGTGTGCGTGTGTGTATTAACTTACTTTTTTCTATACTCGTCTCGATAAAAAAATAACTCATAAAATAGTTGAAAACCCTGGAGAAAAAAAAAAGAACTAATAGAATAAAATTGATAAATGTATAATAATTTACTCGGAACACTTTTATAATTATCAGCTGCAATTATCATCGTTATCGTCGATTGAAAAATGAATCATTGTAATTAATTGATATAATTTAAACTCCTTATTCTTCCTCTTAATTCGTCTCTTCTTCTCTCTTTCAAATTATATATATATATATATATATATATATATATATATATATATAATTTAGAACAATCGACTAATCGTCGAGCATTACTATGATCGTTATTGTTGATTCTAAATTAGAATCATTGTAATTGATAGGGATAATTTAAACTCTTTCTTCTTGATTTATAATTTCTCTTTCTCTCTCTCTCTCTCTCACTCTCTCTCCCTTTTGTTTTCTCTTTTTATCGAATATCGATGGATCGATCGATCGATGAAAAAACGCGTCGAAATGTAGATAGGACTTTTTAACCGTAATAAAGTCGTCGACGATAATTCTGGCTATTCTGGACAGGTTGAAAACGATGATGGTACACAGGGTACTACGGTGACGCGATATACGTGACCGTTCTATACATATATATCCATCTATCTGCCTATGTATACATGTATGTACGTATATATGTAATATGTATGTGTCTGTGGATGAGAGGGTGTAATATCTATGTGTGAGTGGTGTAGTGTGGCCTGTCCGAGGGCAGCTCGAAACAACAAAACCGATTGTCTGGCTCCTATCTGGAATGAGAATCGAGCTGCTCGACTGCTTTCTCGCAGCCGTCGCTCCCACGTTAACTCGTTACGAAGGCTCCGCGATTAATAAAACACGCCATAGGATTTGTTTAGAACTAGTATGTATCTCGCGAGTTACCTACGTTCAACGTCGTTCTTTCCTTTATTCGAAATATTTCCTTGATTGGCTAATATTTTGTTCTTCTTCTTCTTTTTTTTTTTTTTCATTTTTTTTTCTTCATTTTTTCTCTTTTCTTTTTTTTTTTTTTCGAATGAACACTTATCAGCTCGATCGGAACGATTTTTATTATTTTCCCTTTTTTCTTTTTATTTATTTGTTTATTATATATATATATTTTTTTTTTAAATACCTATCTTCTTTATATTTAGTTAGCAATAAATATAAGACGGGTCGAAGGTTCGTAGGAAGATTTATTAAATAAAAAAGAAAGAGAGAAGAAAAAATCGATTACTCCTCTTTTGTCGGGACTTTTCAGGCCAATCTTATTTTTCTTTTCATTTCAGATAATAAAAAATGTTCCTATATCTAAGCCGCGCCTTCTACTTTCACAATAATTACTAATCGATTTTTAAAATCACTTTGGAACTTTTGATCCGATTAACAATTTCTCTATTTCTTTCTTTTCTCCTTTTTTTTTTTTCCCCTTTGTAATAACAAATATCTCCGTCAAATTTGCAAAAATTCATGTGATATCCTTTTTCGCCCCCTTTTTCTTTTTCAAAATCATACGCACATTTTTGTGCTTTCTTAAAAAAAAAAAAAAAGAAGAAGAAAAAAAAATAACAATTGCATTTGCAACGGAAGAATAATAAAAAGAACGAAATCGTGCATCAAAAGGGTAGTTTTTCATTTGATTCTAAGAGACGCAGATTTTGTTTCTTTTTTATAAGCCCGTCGGCTACCCTCCTCCCAAAAGCTTCCCCTAAAATTCTCATCGAAGCATGAAATCCTCTCAACACATTTTTATCATTACGATCGAGAGCCAAGGCAAGCGGAAGTTTTTTTTTTTTTTTTCTTAAATGAATACTCTTCTCTCCTCCCTTCTCTTCTTTCTATTATATATAATCTTATCCCTTCGCTGTACTAACAATCTAATATATTATTTCTCACACAATAAAGTCGGATAGACCGTAGGTCTCTAGTGAATTAAAACTCAAGAACGAGTTTCTCCTCTTTCCCCTCCTTTCTCTCCTACCCCTTCCATCCCCTCCCTCTCTCCCTTCTCGACCTCATCATTTTCCGTTGTACGAATCGCTTCGTCATGTTTGTGCGCGCGCATAAAACTGATACATTCATATGTATATATGTACATAGATAGGATCTCTCTCTCTCTCTCTCTCTCTCTCTCTCTCTCTCTGTGTGTGTGTGTGTGTGTGTGTGTGTAATTGGACTTAGAAACTAGTCCTGATTCGTTCGTATTCTTCGTTGACTTCATTAACGACATTAGCAAGCGTTATTAATGTTAGATATTTTTAATACAGAATTATTTATTTTTAATTAGGTGAAAGAAAACTGTTTTATCAAGTTTAATAATAATAAAGTTTCAAAGATATATATATATCTTTATATATACATATATATATATATATATATAATATATAATATAATATAATTGAACTTAGAAACTAGTCTTGATTCGTTGGTATCCTTCATTGACTTCATTAACGACATTAGCAAGCGTTATTAATGTTAAAGATATTTTTAATACACAATTATTAATTTTTAATTAAGAAAAAGAAAACTTGTTTGTTAAATTTAATAACAATAAAATCTAATATATATATATATATATAATATGTATAAAATTAATTTATTGTATATTTAAATGGCATCTGATATAACTGGGGATCAAATAAAACATTGATATATTACATTATCCAACAGTTAAAAATAAGAAAGTGGAAAGAAGATGGAGCAGTGAGTTGTATAATAATTATTAATTCTTTTTTTGTGCTATGTTTTAGGTATTTTAATTGAGGTAACTTTTTTTTTTTTTTTTGGTAACATTATACGGAGAAAATATTATTATTAGGGTATATTCGAGATCGAAAAGGTTCCAAATAAGATACTTTTAATAGCTATATTATTCATTTTCTTTTTTTGTCTCTCTCTCTCTCTCTCTCTCTCTCTCTCTCTCTCTCTCTCTCTCTCTCTCTCTCTCTCTCTCTCTCTCGTTTCTTTCAGGGTAGCATTTAGCGTGCGATCGATATCATGAAGTTATTTTCATACGAAAATACTAAATGAAATAATATTAATTTCATTATATATCGTATGAATGCAATAGTGAGATTCTTTTGTAATAACATTCGGTCAATAATATTCGGCGTTACTCCGTTATATTATTACTATTATTATCATTATTATCATTATTATTATTATTATTATTATTATTAAAAAATGACATCAATTTTATTACATATTTCTATATCTGTTAAATCCAATAATGGATTATTTTACATATAGCGTTGATATGAAATAAAAGAAATATCACGTAGATTCTTTGAAAATAGAAGAGAAGAACGAAAAGAGAAAAATATTCGTTTTTCAAGCGAATAGAAAAAAAAGGAAGAAAAAAAGGAAGGGAAAGAAGAAGTAGGGTGAGGTGGGTAGGGGTGGAGAAGAAAGGGGAGATGGAATCTCCACAATGATGTTTTTAGTATCCTCTAACAACAGCAGGTATAGCTATTAGACCCTTTAAGTTTGGGCTTTCTTGTCCTATCCTTCTTGATCTTACTAAACACATATCCATATATATACATATATGTATACGTATATAATATATATGTATATGTATATGTATATATATATATGTATATGTATATGTATATGTATAAACATAAAACATCATAGTAGACCTTCTTCTTCTCTACTCAGGTAGTTAACATCTGTCCATCGATCGTTATCCACCGAGTGATTTTTCTTCGAGGGAAAATGAATTTCATCTCCGTTGAGGCTTTCATTTATAAAACTACGATGAAAAAGAAAAAAAAAATGAAAGAAAGAAAAAGAGGAGGAGTATGAGTAGGAGGAGAAAAGAAAAATAATAATAATAATAATAAGAAGAAGAAGAAGAAGAAATCATTATTACTTTCAGTACATTGTAGAAGAAAAGGAATTTTTCTTGAATTGTTAAAAAGATTTTCTCATTTCGTTCATTTATTATCGTTTATTATTATTATTATTATTATTATTATTATTATTATTATTATTATTATTAATTTTTTTGTTATTGTTATTATTCCAAGTATTATTGTTATTGCAGTTTTTTTTTTTTTGCTGTTATTGTGTTGTGTTGTTGTTGCTGTCGCTGTTGTTGTTGTTGTTGCTCTTATTTTTGAAGTACCCTCGAGCATTCGAGAAAGATGGATAATGGATTTATATCAAAGAGAAAAGTTTTCAAATATAAAAAGTTGTAAAACGACAGGGAAATAACATTGTAGTAAATCTTTGCGTGGTAAAAAAAATTTTGCTTTTTTTTTCTTTTCTTTTCTTTCCATTTTCTTTCTTTCTTTCTTTCTTTCTTTTTCTTTCCATTTTTCTTCTTTTCATTTATCATTATATTTTATTCAAAAGAAAAAGGATCAGTCATTTTCATGCGAGTAAAAGAAAAAACGAACGTGTACATTTATGATGTGTATATAGCAATATCTAATAATGTATTCAGTTTATGAAGAAAAAAAGACTTAATCCTTTTTACAACGCGTTTTTTTTTTTTTTTTAATCCATAGCTTTCGAGAAGAAAAAGTACGTTTCAATATGTTTCAAAGTTTCTAACTGGAAACTTAAGAAAAAAAAGAATTTATTTTATGAAGTGTTCGAAATATGTAT
>NC_057689.1:2298215-2300715 GCF_014466175.1 Vespula pensylvanica
CTTTCTGTTCTCTCTCTCTCTCTCTCTCTCTCTCTCTATTTCTTTTGTTTTGCTTCTTTTTTTTCTCTTTCCCCCCTTTGAAACAATCACTACAAGATATCGATTATTTCTTTCTCTTCCTCTCTTTGTCATTTTAATATTTATTTCATTGGCGAATACGTGGAGTTTTTACTGTTTGGATAGTATTCGTGTATGCATGTGTGTTGCATCAACTGGTCTTCCAATCAGGTTTTTTTTTTTTTTTAATACATATATACATACATACATATGTACATACATCATACATACATACATACATACGTATATCTCTGTCTCTCTTTAAGAAACGACACGTTTATACATCTTAATTGCAATTAACAGAGAGAAAGGTATACGGGAGAAGAAACGTTCGTGAGATTTCAACAAAAAAACAAATCTGAGCAAAAGTACTTTTTCATTTTTTTCCCCTTTTATCTCTCTCTTTCTCTCTCATACACATACATACACAACACACTCGCGCCCGTGTGCGTACATATATATTCACACATGCACACAACGAACGAACACTTATACGTATGTACTTTTCTTTCTCGTTGTGTAGAATGTACACGCATTTTCGTGAATGCAAGAGTTCGTTGCTCGAGCTATTTTAGAAAAAGCGTCGATTAGACTCCCCTTTCTTTCTCTCGATTTCTCGATCCTCTCTCTTTCTCATTCTTTATTCAATGCACGTTACATTAATTAGTGACTTTTCGAGGGGATCATAATGGAAGATGAGAAAAAATACATACATACATACATACATATATATATATGTATGTATGTTTATATATAAAATTATATATATATAGGTATGTATCTTTGTACATAAAAAGATATGTGTAAGATAGTTTATTGCATTTAAGGAGCTTTTCACGAGTCTCGCGTGTTTCTTCTTTCAAGTACAATGTTCCCTTTTGTAATATCTACCTGGACTTGTATAATAATGACTATGTCTTCTCTTCCTCTCTCTCTCTCTGTCTCTCTCTCTCTTTCTCTCTTATTCTCTTATTCTCTTTACCTGCGAGAGAAAAGTAATCGTCGAACCCATGGGGATATCACATTATGTGTACATACTACTTATACACACATACACTCACACCATTTTTCTTCTTTTCCTCCTTCTACTTTTTTAACTTATTTACCGGAAAATTCTTTCTTCGTTTTTTCCCTTCTTTTTTTTTTCTTTTTTTTTTTCTTTTCCTTCTTCATCCCTTTTTACTTCACCTCTCTCTCTCTCTCTCTTTCTCTCTCTCTCTTTGATTTTTTCATAATCTATTTTTGTCTTTCCTTGCTAAGCAGCCCTGGATAGCGTGAAACTTACGCTAGACTGTTTCACAAAGATATTACTACTACTATCTACTATCTACTATCTACTACTACTACTACTACTACACTACTACACTGTTACTATTACTATTACTAATAGTAGGTATAGGACGAGAATGAAGGTGGATTATTAGCGATTATATTCATGATTTGTTTGTGTGGGTATGTAGATAACAAAAAGAGAACGCTCGAAAAAAGGAAGAGACAAATTGAATTTACGTATATAAGTTTTTATCCTGGAATTTTCATTCCTTTTTGATATGTAAATTCTGTTAAAATTAACAGCGTTCGTCATTAATAATAGGAAATTTTTTTCGAACTTAGTATATCTTGGATTTTTTCTTTTCCTTTTTCTTTCCATTTTTCTTTTTTTCTCCTCTTACTTAACCAAAAGAATTATTCGTTCATATATCCTTTTTTTTTATTTACTCATCTTTATCCGATATATCGATAATCGGTACCGTCATTTTATTTCATAATTATTACTTAATCACATTAAAATTTCCAATGAATAGTATATAACGATAATTATGATCGTAATAATACAATTTAACGAGATTTTAATACAAACACGTCACATAAGAATATAATAAAAATTTATCCTATAAATCGTAATTTATTAAATCGGTTTAAAATTGAAAAATAAAGAAAATATGGAATATAGTGTGTGTCCGTGTGTGTTTAAAAATCGATCACGAAACATTTCACCGTCTAGAATTTTATTGGAAAACGCTTCTTCTTTTCGAAATGCATTCGACATTTTCTTCTTGACTTTTTTTTTATTTTTCTTTCTTCTTTTCTTTTCTCTCTTCTTTTTTTTTTTTGAGTTCAAAGTCAAGATTATAGGCGTCTGTTATTGTTATTATACATTGTCGGTTACCATACGCTTTGTATTCCCTTTTGTAGAAGAAAATCATGGGGTATGTATATAGATATAGTCATATATACATACATACATACATACATACATACATACATACATACATACATACATACATACATACATACATACATACATACATACATACATACATACATACATACATACATACATACATACATACATACATACATACATACATACATACATACATACATACATACATACATACATACATACATACATACATACATACATACATACATACATACA
>NC_057689.1:2305715-2309399 GCF_014466175.1 Vespula pensylvanica
TTTCTCTTTCTCTATGTGTGTATCTATGTATGTATATGTGAGAGATAAAAAAGACAGGAGAGAAGATTTATGTGTCGGATTTATTTAATCACGGACGAATGCCATTGCGAAATTTCTTATTGCCAAATGGCTCGGCACTAATGCTTCTAAATGATCCAAGATCCTTACACCTTTTCCCCTCCCTCTTCTCTCCCCCCACCCCTCTCTTCTCTCTCACCCTTACCCGTCTCTCCACCCTTTCGTTTTTTGCACGATTTCCAAACTTTTTTCTTCTTTGTTCTTCCTCCTCCTCCTCCTCCTCCTCCTCTTTTGCTCATTATATTTTTATTTCCTTCCCCCCTCCCCCTTCCATCCTTTTTTCTTTTTTTCTTTCTTTCTTTTTTTCTTCTTTCTGTCATGCCGAGCTGCTTACGATAAGACATGAGCGTAATCGTTTAATTCCGATCATTAATAACGATAACAATATAACCACCTTGGATATAACGATAATGATTATGATGATGATGATGATGATGATGATGATGATGATGATGATGATGATGATGATGATTATAATGATGACGATTATGATGATGATGACGACGACGCCGACGACAACGATAACGACGATAATGATAATAGTGGTAATAACTAGAGCGGTTAATTGATCGTCCTTATCGTCTGATCATTAAAAAAGAAAAAAGAAAACAGTTTTTATATCAGATTTTAACATAGAATTGAAGAACTTAACAACTAAGTTACTTACGTGAGCATGTATATATGTATGAGACAATAATTATTGAAGTGGTTTTCAATCATTAGAGATATTAAAAAGAATATATTTTCTGCACATGCACACGCGTTATATTTTTAAGATTTTTAATTCACCACGGTTAGAAATATTCTTTAAGTATGAATACATGTATATGTATGTATGTATGTATATATGTATGTATATACGATACATTTAATTATTTTGTTCACGCTTTTGTCATTGTATAGAAAAATTGTTTTTGAAATAATTCTATTCTCTCTTTTTAATTTTTATAATACTCTAAATTTTTAATTTTATAATATTCTAAGTTTTCTAAGTTTTTTAAATAATTCTAATCTAAATGATAAAATAATATTGCCCGCACGTGTGTGTGTGTGTGTGTGTGTGTGTTATCTGTATTGTTACGTCGTTCTCTTTAATTTCATCTAGTTGCAAATAAATAAATAAATAAATAAATAAAAAGAATTAACGATAATCGATATTCAACTATTTGCTGTCAAAAAGATATATATACAATATATAAATTAAAAAAAAAAAAAAAAGTAAATTTTCTCTCTCTATCTCTTTTTCTTTCTACGTGAAAAGCTCGCGATGGATAAGTGTAACACTCTCTCGAAGATATTCTTGTAGTTTTACTTCTTTTTTTCCTTATTTTCTTCTTTACTTTTTTCCTCTTTTTCTTTTCTTTTCTTTTCTTTTCTTTTTTTTTTTTTTTGAAAATTACATAGCACAAACAGGATAATAGATACGCCGCGTCGAATCATGCTATTCTGATGTGAACGAACGAACGAACGAATGCGGTGTAACCACCTGTCGCGGATATCTCCTCGCTGATTAATGCGAAACGATTAATGCCAACTTTCACTACACGCTATCGTCCCAGAGATATACCGTCCCATAAAGGTTTGCTAAAGCTAATTATATTCTCGATATTCCTTCTTCGTAACGTTTTCCTAGCTCGCGTATAAATCCTTTGGACACACGTTATTTCTTTATTGTACGTTATACACAAGTTACACATATACATATTTGTGTGTGTGTGTATATATATATATATATATATATATATATATATATATAAAATATTTATACGAATGCATACATTCATATGTGACATGTATGTATGTAAGTATGTATCTACACATGTATAGTACATTTTTTACAATAAGGATAATAAATGCACCTTAGTCATTATCCGTAGAACACGAGATCCTTTTGTATCATGAGAAATTTATCGTCGCTCCTTTTTATAGCTCGACTGTTAATACTGCTAATACTAATTTTTTTTTTGCTATCTTTCTTTTTCTATCTATCCATCTATTATCTATATATCTATCTATGTATATATCTGTCTTTCTATCTCCGTCTTTGTCCATGGATTTCTCATTACTTATCCGCCTTACGTTCGATTCGTCACGATTATTTTCCATTTCTTTTTTGTTCTATTATTATTATTATTATTATTATTCATTTATTAATTTTTTTTCCTTCCCTCTATTTCTCTATTTTTCGAGAAAATATGGTATATAAGAACACGATCAGAATTATTGGTAATAATAATGGCGAACGAAATGATAGGAGGACGTAGAGAGATAAAGCATGAGAGGTGGTCTATAGCAATATCTAATATGATGACGACGATGACGATTACGACGACGACAACAGCGATGATGATAATGATAATGATGATGGTGCTGATTATGATTATGATGATATTCCACGATCTAGCTAGATCTCGCAGGTGTTCACCTAGGAGAGCGTTCATTCACCTGGGATCTCGAATAGGCTTGTTCGAATAATTCTCTCATTGGTTTCCCTTTTCTATATATATATATATATATATATAATAAGAGAGATGAAGATAGAAACAGAAAGAGAAAGAGAAAGAGATAGAGAACATTCACATAAATGAAAGAGACTTGCTAAGCATCATGGCCAAGCTTGTTCTCTCTCTCTCTTTTTCTCTCTATCTATTTATCTATCTATCTATCTATCTGAGAGGAGAGGAAAACGGATTAAGCAATAAAATTGTATGTGTGTACCTAATAAATGGCTTGTCCCGCGTTGTAATCTGATTCAGATAAGGACACGAGAACGTTTACGGGGAGAGCCTCGAGAACGATTCTCTGCGACCGAACGAACGAACGAACGAACGAACGAAACGATCGAAACGATCGTCGTATACGTTCTACATTTACACATATATATTACACGTTGATATATATATATATATATATGTAAACGTATAAAGTGAGCTACGTTTCAAATGCTATATACGGATTAGATCGGAAGACCTCTTTTAAGTATAATAATATACGATAATTCGACGTGGAAATGTTTCGTATCGGTCGATGAATTTAATTCCGATAGAAATATTTCGTAAATTAAAGCTTTTACGAGCTTTCACACATACATACACATATACACTTTCTCTTTCTCTCTCTCTTTCACCCTCATTTCTCATGCTCCCCTTCCTAGTCGCCATTTATTTCTCTCTCTCTCTCTCTATTTTTTTTTATTTTTCATTTCTTGTTTATCTGCTTGTCTACGTTCGTCCCACCTCTTTCACCCTTTCTATCTGAATGTTATCAAACCTCTCTTTGATCTTCGAAATTAATTCCCAACTCTAGTTTCCCCTCTCTCTCTTTCTCTCTCGTTCTCCCTTTTCCCCTACTCCGGTCACTCACAACTTCCTCCTCCTCCTTCTCCTCCTCCTCCAGCTCTTCTTCTTCCTGATCCAACCCTCTCTTCCCTCGCCACAAACACAGACTATTGATGATATATTTCTCTTTGAACGCGCTTTCAATTCTTTCGAATCCGGTGCAATTAAAAAGAACTAAAAGATTAACTATTTTTTTTTTCTGTTTCTCCCTCCTCGGATTTTATTTTATTTTATTTTATTTTTTTTTATTTTATTTTATTTTATTTTA
>NC_057689.1:2309499-2313597 GCF_014466175.1 Vespula pensylvanica
AGAGAGAGAGAGAGAGAGAGAGAGAGAGAGAGAGAGAGAGAGAGAAATAGTCTTTAGGAGTTACTTGACAAGTTTCACACGAGCTGATGTCGTGTTCGAAGGACGTTATTAACTTAGACTCGTAATGTTGTTGTTATTGATGTTGTTGTTGTTATTGTTGTTGTTATTGTTATTGTTGTTATTATTATTATTATTATTATTATTATTATTATTATTATTACTATTATTATTATTATTATAATTATAATAATTATTATTATTACTGTTATGTACATATAGTACATATTTATAGAACCTGTAATTATCTTGTAATCCTTCGACATGTTTAACGAACGATAAGAGAGCGCATTGATTTGTTGCTTTGCGTTAAGTTATTTAATAAATTATATGGAAATCTAAATAGCTTTCGTTTGCGAAACAGAACATATATATATGTGTGTGTATATACATATGTGTATATATATATATATATATATAATTACACATATGCACACACATATACATACATACATACATACATACACATAAATGTCCGCTTACATATTATGTATCTATTCGTATGAATTCTCGAGAAACACGTTAGATTAAATTCATGCTTTTTCGAACTTAATAGTTCGCATAAATAAATCGTTAGACGTCGTGCAAATTGATAGAAATGTGAGCGGTATTTTATACGTTGTACATGTGTGTGTATGTGTATATATATATATATACACACACGCACACACATGTGGCTCGTGAATGATGATTAATAAAAAAGAAATCCAATAATACTTGTCTAGTGTATTATATTATATCTTTGGTATTTCGATCTCGCAAACATGAAACATAGTTATGTATGTATGTATGTACGTATAGTTGTATAATTTAGCGACATTCCGTAACCAGGTAACGAACACGATTACAAGCTCGGCATGTTAAAAAGTTCGCTGCTATTATCGTCGGAACTGTGTAACAATGTATTGAACGATAAAATAAAAAAAGAAAAAGAATAAAAGAAAAAAAAAAAATAAGAAAAAAAAGCCACTAATCGCGAGCAGCAGGTGTACATATATACGCGCGCTTCTATTATGTTTCGCGTGTATTATGCGCGCGCGTAAACGTCGCGAATAATAAATGATTAAAGAGCAAAAAAAAGAAAAAAAGAAAGAAAGAAAAGGAAACGAAACGGAACGAAAAGAGGAAGAGAATGAAATAAAAATAGATTATTTTCTTGATTATACGAATTCGACTCGACTCGGGTCGAGTCGATTCGAGTCCACTCGGGGATCCTCTACTCGATTATACGAAATCGAAATTACAGTGTTTTTACGCGCGAACTTTTGCACGCAAGAGAAAGAAAGACACAAGCTAGCACGTGCTATAGTATTCTGGCGTAAACGTCGTGAATAATAAATGATTGAAAGAACAAAAAAAGAAAAAGAAACAGAGGGGGAGGGAGAGAGAAATAAAAATAGATTATTTTCTCGATTATAGGAATTCGACACGACTCGATTATACGAATTTGAAATTACAGTGTTTTTACGCGCGAAATTTTGCACGCGAGAGAGAGAGAGAGAGAGAGAGAGAGAGAGAGAGAGAGAGAGAGAGAGAGAAAGAGAGAGAAAGCACGTGTTATAGTATTCAAAGTGGCAAGCACGCGACTCACATGAGACATTGCGTGAAAGGAATTTATCTTTGTCGTGAACAATCCTGTTTTATTATTATTATTATTATTATTAAATATTAAATATCATCATCATCATCATCATCATCATCATCATCATCATCATCATCATCATCATCTTTGTTATGTTGTTTTTTATTTATCTTTTTTTTTCCGTCTTTTTTTCATAACATGACAATTTCGATTTGTTACATTTTAGAATGTTTAATAAAAAACTAGTCACGTAACACAACGTTGGTATGTATGTATATATAGCGATGAATTGTGGTTTCTTGAAATACAAATTATAGTTGTTACGTTATTATCGTTTTAAACGAGTCGTTTTTCTCTTTTGTGTGTGTGTGTGTGTGTGTGTATGAGTAGATAATTATGAAAATGATCTAAACTGTAAGTCATATCATTCGTCTAAAGATATTCGTAGACATTTGAATTTATATTATTTTCGTATAATGACGAGAAACAGAAAAAACAAAAGTAAGCGTATTTATCTTTGAATAATAATTCATGTATATGCAATTAAAAAATTTTTTAAATAGTGCGTCTAAGAGGAAAGAAAAGTGTATCTTTTAATATTTATAACTGAATGAAGGCAATTTGAAAAATTCGCAGTATTTCTTTTTTCTTTGTTTTATTTTATTTTATTTTATTTTATTGTGTTTAAATAGACTAAAAAAAAGGTTTTGAAATCTTCACTATGGTCCTTGTATTTAATATATATTAAACGTACATATATATATTCTTTTTTTTCTTAACTATTTCATCATCTTTTGTTCATTCCCGTTTAAAAACAAGAATTTAATATATATAGTAGTATTAAATTATTCATTTTAATCTAGCATAGTTTTATCCTCCAAGAAAAAGGCATGCGAGCAGCGTTACTAATTGAACGTTGACTCATTAATTGAGTCACCTCATATATTCCTTTTTTATATCTTGATCTAATGCATATATATATATGTATGTATGTAAGGAGAATGTTATAAGAGATAAACCATCGTACGCGACGACTTAGAAACGATGATATCCGATTACACGTGTAAAATCGTCTTATTCGGCTCGCTACTCACGACTTATCACTTGACCGTTCTAAAATCATGATAATGATAAATCGTATTCGCGTAGTACGCTCGAATGCGCATAAATATGTGTATACGTGTACGTGTGTGTTTTATGATAAAAATAATGCATTGTATGTAAACTATGTAAAAAAACCTTTATTCCTACGTTGCGTAAAAAAAAAAAAATTCGTATCGAAATATATATGTAAATATTTTTTAATCGTAATATTACGTTCGCAATGCAGTAATACGTACAATTATTATTATTATTATTATTATTATTATTATTATTATTATTATTATTATTATTATTATTATGTATTATGTATTATTAATAATACACGCTTGCGCGTTCAGATACACAGAGGGAACGGAATTAATTTTAATTGATTAAAACAATTTGAAGATATCTCGCTTTATAACATAAATAAATAGATGATGATGTATATTGAGAATAAAACAATTTTAATACATAATTAAATTTTTTTTCGATGTATATAATTCGGATTAATGCATACAATTTTATTATTATTTTTCTTAATAATAATAATGATAATAATAATGATAATAATAATAATACAGAGAATACGAAACAATTTAAATTTATTACGATAATTTGAAGAGATATTGGACTTTATAATACATATAAATACGGAACGAAATTTTACATATATATATATATATATATATATATATATAATTAAATTTTTATATAACAAATTATAGAAAAGACAAGATATAAGAAATGTAATGTATGTATTTTCTCTCTCTCTCTCTCTCTCTCTCTCTCTCTCTCTCTCTTTCTCTCTCTCTCTCTAAAAAGAAAAAAATGACTTGATTTCCTTTTCTTCAATTCTCTACAGAATTCTTATCTTTGAAACATTCCACGAAATGGAATTTACATTGTGAAATCACATTATTTATTTATGATGGACGCTTTGCATATTTTTTCGCAGTTCATCGTCCGTAACATATGTATATATGTATGTGTAGATGAGTATATGTATGTACGTACGTATATACTTGCGTTCAGGTAACTTTGTGCAAAGTCATGTCACGTTCTGCTTCGATCGGATACTCTAAATAGTACGAGGTAACAAACGTGACGTTAGTCGATTTAGTAGTCGAGTTTTAGACTTTGTACTTATGTATATATTACAAACATATGTATATATAGATACATACGTATACAGGTAAGTATATTGTAGATAATATTCCAAAGTACATATTTATTATATACTTCACTTTTTATAATTGCAAATCTTCGAGAAAGAAAATTAAATTGTCTTCATTTACGTAGAAATAAATTTATTTTTTTCTCTCGTCTTTTATTAATTTCACTTGTAAAGAGAAAATTGGGAGGGTTGAAGAGAG
>NC_057689.1:2313697-2316197 GCF_014466175.1 Vespula pensylvanica
TTTTTTTTTCTTTTTCTTCTTTTTTCTTTCTTTCTTTTTTTAACGATAACGTCTCCAACGCGAACACGTCGTCAACCCGACATTTTTCTATCTCCCGTTAATTGATTTTTAATTAATGAAA
Organism: Vespula pensylvanica; assembly: GCF_014466175.1. Classification (NCBI taxonomy): domain Eukaryota; kingdom Metazoa; phylum Arthropoda; class Insecta; order Hymenoptera; family Vespidae; genus Vespula; species Vespula pensylvanica. The sequence continues at coordinate 2,313,819 of NC_057689.1, forward strand.
AAACGTATTATCGATCGCACGGCCCTGTTTTGTTTCTCCTCGATGAATCGAGTTTATACAAATTCTATCATACGCGAATTGAAAAATATATTTCGTTTATTAAATTTCGATATATATTATATAAAAAAAAAGAGAGAGAGAGAGAGAGAGAGAGAGAGAGACAGAGAAAGGGACAGAAAGATAGACGTACGTACATACGTATATACATACATATACGTGTAGGTCGAATATAAAATGAAAACAACGAGACGAGACGAGACGAAACGCGACGTCGAAACAAAAACGTAAACCCGTAAATAAATAAATAAATAAATAAATAAATAAACAAATAAACAAATAAAAAGGAAAAAAGAAAAGCAGGAAAGTAATCAAACGAAAAAAGAAGGGAAAAGGCCGGGGGAAATAAAAAGCAAATTAGCGAATTCGTAGCAATAAGCCGTGGAATAAATCATTTCGTTGATTCTCTTTACATCCCTCCTACCCTACCCCCTTACCGTTCACCACTGTGTTACCTCTTTGCATAAAGAAAAACATAGGGCGAATAGAAAATCATTATTTATTTATTTAACCAAGTGCAAAAGCGATCCAACCACTACTAGCCAGATCTCCCGAGCCCTCCCTGTAATAATGGCTGCTATTATTATTATTATTATTATTATCATCATTATTATTATTATTACTACTATTATTATTAATATTATTATTATTATTTGTTTACGAAGCAAAGCAAACTCGTGATGACGGATAGGGGTGGGTTTGGGGGTTGGGAGAGGATGGAAAGAGGATTGTGGCGCCGAATGGCAGTGCCGAGGGAACGTGAATTCCAATTGAGGAAAAATAAAACGTTACAAATGCGTTATTCGCGTGCCAAACGTTGTGAGTAATCGGTACGTGTGCATCAAGCGTATGTGTAGTAAAAAGAAAAAGAAAAAGAAAAAGAGTGAGAGAAAGAGAGAGAGAGAGAGAGAGAAAGAAAGAAATAATACTCGATGTCGTATTACTAATACTAGTAGTAGCAGTAGTAGTAATGTAGTAGAATAGTAGTAGTAGTAGTAGTAGTAGTAGTAGTAGTAGTAGTGATGGTGGTGGTTGGTGATGGTGGTGGTAGTCAGGTCGTCCCGTCGTTATCGATTGAACATTGTTTTCTACTTTGGAGCTTTTATTAGTTTGCCTTGAGAAAGGAGAGGGAAATAAATAGAGTAGACCACTGAATAACGTTGAATAATTAATCGGAAAAGAAAGAAGCTTGTGCTTGCTTGGAGGGTTTTTTTTTCTTTCTTTCTTTCTTTTTGTCTTTTTTCTTTTTTTCTACTTTTTCTTTTTTTTTTTCTCTTTCTCTATCTCTCTCGCTCGCTCGTTCACTATCTTTCTCTTTGTGTGTGTATACGTGTATATGTTTTAAATTCTATTTTCGACTTAAAAGAGCGATCTATTTGAAAATTTATAAAAGAATATAACTACGTTCGTATTATACGATCCTTTTTCCTCTTTGTATATGTGTGTGTGTGTGTGTGTGGGTAAATAGAATAATATATAGACGTTTAATATAGATATTAAAAATACAATAATATATAAACGTTTAATTCATATATGTTTCTATCTACGGTAGAGCTTTAGCCAAGGGTTAGAGATGAGTGTTCGTTCGTCTATTCGTCATCTACGATTCTAATAGGTAATAGGTAAACTAGGTAAATTCGCAAAGCTCTATTGGAACATATGTACATAGGTATACTAACACAACATGGTTACAGTGTAACCATCATCGTTGCATCTCTCCGTCGTTACTCTGTACGCGTATTTGAATACGCTCGGAAATGTACTCATTTACCTTTACGTTTATCAATAAGCTATAATGTAGCATTCGAAACGTGTATATCGAGCAAGTTTATGTTCCATCATCGTTAACTATTATATCATCTATTCGTCAAATTCGCAACAAAATTTTTTTTTTTTTTTTTTTTTATGATCGATCGATCGATCGTTCGTTCGTTTCTTCGTTCGTTAGTTAGTTAGTTGTTAGTTAGTTGTTAGTTAGTTAGTTATTTAGTTAGTTAGTTAGTTGAATCGTTCGATCCATCAAATTTCAATATGTAACATAAATACGTATATTAATTTTATCGAAAAGTTTTACTCGGATATTCCCTTCTAAAGAAAATAATATATTTTTCTATATACTACAACATTATTAATATTTCATTAACAATGATTCATTCATTCATTCATTCATTCATTCATTCATTCATTCATTCAATCAATCAATCAATCAATCATTCATTCATTCATTCATTTATTCACTCTCGTCGTTCTTGAAGGCTAAAAACCTCATCCATTATTTTTAACTTTTTGATGAATCTCTTAACACATACATACATACATACA
>NC_057689.1:2321727-2325950 GCF_014466175.1 Vespula pensylvanica
CTCTCTCTCTCTCTCTCTCTCTCTCTCTCTCTCTCTCGCTTTTTATATGTCCGTATGTATCCGTATGTGTGTTTAGACTCGCGCGCGCGCGTATACATTTTTTTATTTTTACGTGATCCGTCGTAGTAAAAGAGAAATCGTGTATCAACGTTGAGCGCGAATGTTAGCCGATAAATATTATTCCCCATTCGATTAGCTTCGAATAATGAGATAAGCTAAGCCAAGCAATAAATTTATTGGCCGGCTAGTAACGATCGAAACTGTATAATAAAACTGTCGTTAATTTAAAATAATAAGAAGCTAGGAGATATTTTGTTTACCAATATGTCCGCCGACCGGTGCCATTATAGAATGTTTTTTTTACGACGTGTCTATATCTTATCTAATTTTTTTTCCCCTTTATTCTTTTTTCTTTTTCCTTTTTATTATTTCAATTCGTATCGTTTTATTCTTTTTTTATTTTTATTATTATATATGTATATATATATATATATATTTTATTAATTTTTATTTTTCTCTTAGTTTCTTTTGTTTCATTACGTTTTATATTCTTTACCTTTCTTCCCTTCTTTCCTCTCTTTTTTCTTTCTTCTTTTTTTTTTATCCTTCTTCTTCTTTTTTTTCCCTTCTTTTTATATAACTTTCTAATTTTAGACGCGTTAAATAATGTAAAGATATTCCAAAGCAAACAAGTTTGACGTAAAGGCCATTAATAAATTTCAACCTGTGTTGACATTGAAGGAGAAATGATTTCAAAGAACTTGACGAGGAAATTATTGAAAATTAAACGTACCTTGCTCAATAATTTTACCGTTTATCATAAACTTCGATACGTGCGTTTAGATATGTCGATCGGATTGATCGATTGATATAATTTTCTTTTATTCATTCATTCGTTCGTTCGTTCGTTCGTTCGTTCACTCACTCACTCACTCATGTATTTCTTTATTTACTTATTTCTTTTTCTGTCTTCTTTTTTTTTATAATAGTACCGGAAGAAAGATAAAAATATCGAAGGAAACAAAAAGATCGCCTAAGAGGGTCGTAATCTCGAGAACGAAACGATAATTTCTTTCCCTTCTCTTCCTTCCTTCCTTTCGTTTTTTTTCTCTTTTCTTTTCTTTCCTTTTCTTTTCTTGTCTTTTCATTCTTTTTTGCCGTCATCAAAGTACGTTCTCACGAGCGCTTATAATATCTCATTTCATTAGCGTGTTTTGTTGCGCTCAAGCGTATACTTACGAAGACGATGAGGAGACTATGCAAGTCCTTAATTGGCATTCTAGAATTAGCTATTTTCCAATTCCCCCTTTCCTCCCATCACCCTTCCCCTCCTCCTTACCTCTTCCAACCCTCTACCGACCTATCATCCTTCTCTCTCTTCCTTCCTAAACCCCCTCGTGTCCATTGGAAGTATCACCAACACAATATAGCAACACGATAATAGTCTACAATTGTAATTACACGTAGGTTTAACGAGTTTGTAGTAGTGAAAATGTAATTTCTAGTTCGCGTGTAAGCGCGTGACTCAAGTTTCTCCTCCTACCTCGACAAAGTGGCTTGTCTAATGTAAACAGGTCGATAAAAAGGAAATATAGTCTGTTGTAAAAAGAAAAAAAAAAGAGAAACAGAGAGAGAGAGAGAGAGAGAGAGAGAGAGAGAGAGAGAATGTGGGAGAAAGAAAGAAAGAAAGAAAGAGTGAGAGAGGAGCGGAAGGAGAGGTTTCGGTACACTTCGTCTTGAACGAGTATCATTTCGCGTTCCATCGTGGTGCTCTCTTAGCCTCTTTGAAATCGGACGGGATCACGTAATGTCGATTACGTTGTCAGCTATTACACGAGGGAAACGATAATTAACACCAAGGGGATCGTAAGAAAGAGATAGACAGTCGGAAAGAGAGAGAGAGGGGGAGAGAAAGATTAAGACAGATGATAAAGTACAATTTCGATTTCGTAGAAATTTTCTACTCGACTCTCTATAATTACGATAATAGAAAAGAATAATTACACGTATCTGTATTTGTGTGTACGTACATGTATATGTATGCACGTATGTATGTGGTTAAGTTGGATTTAAAAATAATTATAGTTCGATAATGAAAGAAAAACGGAAATGTTATTTACGAACATTTTTATCATTTAATTCGATATCGTCGATCGTGTTTGTCACGCTGTGTAAAGTACGAATTAGAAGAAAGGAAAAAGAACAAGAAAAAAAAAGAAAGGATAAAAAAGGAAAGGGAAATAAATGAAATATGACAAAAAAGTAGATGTAACAGTAGATTGTGTTCTGCTCGCTCGGTCGAATTGCTGCTGTCATGAGTTAAATTAAATATTTTACGTGTAGAGAGAGAGAGAGAGAGAGAGAGAGAGAGTAATGCTACGGAATCGATATATTCGATATATAATACTACAACGATACGACACAACAACAACCGTTTTATACGTAAGTCGTTGAGAGATGATGCCGTCCAACCGTAGCTAATCGCGCAATGTCGGCCGTGTGACAAACGACCGATTTATATCGCGCTCTGGAAATTATTGACGGACCTTGGAAACAACTATACGATGACGAAAAGGAAAAAAAGAAGAAGAAGGAGGAGGAGGAGAAGGAGGAGAAGAACGATTTATCGTAATTGATCTCAATTGCGATAATTACGCTTACACGCTGACTAATCCCATACGTCTATTTGCATTTCATGATAGAACACAACGTGGGAAGATAACGAAATATTTCAAATCCGTCTGATTTTAAATCATTTTCAATATTAATTTAATTTAATTTAATTTCATTTCATTTCATTTCATTTTAATCAATTGACTAATTAATTATTATATTAATCGATTGAATAACTAATTAATTAATTAAATAATTAATTAATTAATTAATTAATTAGAGTTATTCGATTGAAAGTAAAACGATCTGAATTTTCTTTTCCTTTTTCCTTTATTTATTTATTAATTTTTTTTTTCTCGTTTAACTTCAATTTATACCCGCAGAAAGAGGGGGGGGGGGAGAAAGAGTGAGAGAGAATGAGAGGCGGGGAAAGGCGGGAACTTCGTATCTTGTATTTGAATTATTTCCTATGACGATAAATCGATCATAAATTTCGAGATTCGGTCGATAATGCAGAGAAAGAGAGGGAGAGGTAGAGGCTGCAATTATTCTTATCTTATATTTACGTAGATAGCTATTTTTTTCTCTCTTCGCAATCGGTCGGTAATACAGAAAGATGAATTTTTATATTTCTATCGATAATGCAGAACGAAGAGGGGAAAAAATTGATATTTATTGCTTTTGTAATGCGTGAACGACGATATTTTCACGTTTCGCATGATTACACATCCTGCCCGTAATACTGCTCGCAATAAAAATTATTTTTTTTTTCATTCCCTTCTCTCTCTCTCTCTCTCTCTCTCTCTCTCTCTCTCTCTCTCTCTCTCTCTCTCTCTCTCTGTTTCTATATCGCTTTCTCTTTTCCTCCTTCGCGCACTTTGTAAATCTCGTAGAAGCTTTTAAAAAGCTTTCGAACGTCGTTGTATCTCCGTCGATTTTCCATACTTCGAGGCAGAGCTCGATATTTCAAATTAATATTCCATAATACATTGACGTTTATGGACGTGGCCGTTCATCATTAAGATTTCTTCGATTAATGGAACGTACTTTCGCTCGTCTTTTATATACATACAAAAATGAACAGATACGCACACATACAGACATACACAGAGAGATCGAAAGAGACAGAGAACAGACAAACAGGTACACATATACAATTACATAAACTTTCCATCAACAGAAGATCGTATCGTCTTTATTCTTTATCGATTCACGAAGAAATCGTTTTCAATCTTCTTTCGAGTACATAGTACTTGGAAAGAAAGAAAGAAAGAAAGAAAGAAAAAGAAAAAGAAGAAGAAGAAGAAGAAGAAGAAGAAGAAGAAAAAAGTAATTCGATGATTGGATTGGATATACTATACTATAGTGTACTTCTCTATATACTATAAAAGAAACTTGTACTTCTTTTAATACTTTATCCCGTAGAAAGAGAGAAAGGTGGGGGGAAAAAAGGAGAAAAGATGAAACGAAGGAAGGAAGGAAGGAAGGAAGGAAGGAAGGGACGTCGATCGATTAAAAATTGGCCCGGTTGAGTGGAAGCAATTCGCAATGGAAGGAATCGATGATTGAAACGAAAGAAAAGAAAATGAAAGAAAAAGAGAGAGAGAGAG
>NC_057689.1:2326050-2329742 GCF_014466175.1 Vespula pensylvanica
CTCTCTCTCTCTCACTCTCTCACCGAATGTAAAGTAGATTTATACGCACCATTAATCCTTTTATTACATCCTATTCTCTACACTCGCTTTATCGCCAAATTCATTTCATCTTCCCTCCCCTCTCTCTCTCACATTGCCACACTCTCTATCTCCTTCTCTCTTTAGCGCACGACATCGTTATTTCGAACGATATTACGAAGGAAACTCGCTTGGATAAAACGATATATGTATATACGTATTATATATATATATGTATATATATATATGTATGTATATATATATATATATATATATAAGGGAACTTTCCCGTTCGTGATTTTCTCGAAAACTAAAATAAAGGAGTGAGATATAAAAGGGAAGAAGGAAAGAAAAAGTTTAGACTGAATTTTACCGAACAAAGTCGAAGTCGATGTAGTATGTGTACTACATATATACATACATTTATTCACATACATACATACATACATATATATATATATCTACTTCGATTAATCGAGGAAAGTTAATTGCCATTTTTCTTCGACAATTTTCTTTCTTCTTTCTCTCTTTCTTTCCTTTTGTTATCTCGTAGATCGTAAATTTTCAAGAATTTGCGCTAAATTAAACGAAATAGGAAGATAAAGAAGAGAGAGGGGGGGAGAGAAAGATAGAGATAGGGGAGAGTTTAACGCGACTAGTTTTGTATCGAGATAGGAGGGATAGAAGAAGGGGCAAAGAAGAAGAAGAAGAAGAAGAAGAAGAAGAAGAAGAAGAAGAAGAAGGAGAAGAAGGAGAAGAAGAAGAAGAAGAAGAAGAAGAAGAAGAAGCAAAATCTCTTTTCTTCGTCGAACTAAACTCGTTTCGCCATCTCGTTAAAACTTGCGCTCGTTCCTCCCTCGTCCCCCTCAGCACCAATCCACGTCTTGCTCAACCCCCTCCATCTATTCTCCCACCACCACCCATCCAGAATCCTCCGTCTTACTCCATCAACTTCGTTCCTTTTCTCGCGGAAATATTATTTAGATGGATTCCCGGTTCCCAAGATAGACGACGGCTTGGAGTTCAGTAGAGTTTAGATAGAACTCTCCTCTCTCCTCTCTCTTCTCTCCTCTCTCCTTACCCCTCTCTTCCCTCATCACTCGTCTCCACTCTCCCCTCTCTCTTCTCCCCCTACTTACGAGCCAATCATTTTAACAGAGATTATAATATAATCGTCTTTGCTAGTGTATATATCTTTCTATTTCTTTTTCTCTTTCTTTCTAAAAGAAAGAAAAAGAAAAAAGAGAAAGTTCATCATTGAAAGTAATCACGCGAATCGTGTCGCTTGGTGAATCATATACGATGATTCATTTTTTTTTTTCTTTTTTTTTTAATGGAGGAAAATTAAAGTAAAATAGACGTTTGATGGTACACGTAATATATAGATGCAATCGGTTATTTGAGTCATAGTAGAGTACGCGTAGGTTTATGAATAATTTCATATTGATTAATATAATTCCGTAGATGTGTGGAATAACAATCGGATATGTGATATTAAAATGAAGAAAGAAATAAAGGAAATAGAAAAAAGAAATTTGTTTTTTTTTTACCAATAATTAAATTTCAGATTTCTACGAATATGAGAGTGTTTAAGATAACATGTTAATATCGTAATAGGTCGTGTATTAATAAAAAATTTTATTAAATAAAACAATGTTAAACGCTAAACGAAACAATGTAAGACGCTTAAGGTAATAAAAAGTTTAGGAGATCGATGTTATATCACGAATGAAGTTACTTTTGTCACATTATCGTATTCTTGTATACATTCAAAGAATATTAATACGAAGGATATTGGAGAAGAAAAAAAAGAAAAAAGAAAAAGAAAAACATTCTTACAAGCACGATAAACGCACGGATGATTTAATTATTAAACGCATGGATGATTTAATTATTACGAAAGAGTGTCGAGATATTCACACATATACACACACACTTTATGTGACATAGTTATTATACATGATATGAGATAGAAGACAAGGAGAGAAAGAAAAATACGATTAAGAAAGAAAAGAAAGGAGGAAAAAAGTGGGGGAAAGCGGGGGAGGCTAGTGACGGTGAGGAGGAGGAGGAGGAGGAGTAGGAAAGGGGGTGGTAGGGGAAATGATTAAGTACGTTGCGTGGATAATTAATAAGACTCGGCTCTTGTGGAGAAAGTTTAGCTGCGTGAAGCATGACCATCGAATTAACGATTCTCGTCAGACATATGGTATGAGTTTCGATGACGAAAGTTTTACAAGAGAAAAGAAAATCAAAGGAGATAAAAGATCAATAGAAATGAAAGAGAGAGAGAGAGGGGGGAGAGAGAGAGAGGGAGAGAGAGAGAGAGAGAAAATAGACAGGAAAAGACAGAATATTCTCGTTTGATTTAACCAACCATGAAATGTGTGTGTGTGTGTGTGTGTGTGTGTTGATAGGTCTAAATGTTATGTTAATACTGTTTGCTTCTCAACTTTCGAATTTTCATTTGAGAAGGATAAACGATCACGATCACGATCACGATCACAACTACAACTATAACTGTGCCTACGACTATGACTACGGCGACGACGATGAGAAGCCGCCAGGTAAGTGTATGTGTGTGTGTTAGAGAGAGAGAGAGAGAGAGAGAGAGAGAGAGAGAGAGAGAGAGAGAGAGAGAGAGAGAGAGAACGTAGGCTGGCTTTCTGTACGCCGGAAATTGAAATTCCATTCCGCGTCCGGGAATTCGAAGGCACGTAGAAAACGTTCCTCGTAAATCGTCATTCGCGAAAAAAAGAGAGAGAAAGAGAGAGAGAGAAACTTACGAATAAGACGGAAATACTTTTCTCTCTCTTTTTCTTTCACATATTCGATAAAGAAGTTTCGTTTTATTTTTAATTAAAAAGAAAAAAGGAAAAAAGAAGAAGAGATAGAAAAATATATATTTTTTCTCCCCCTTCAAAAATTTCTGCATCACGTTCAACCTTTCTCTAATGAAAAAAAAATAAAAAATTAATAGAAATAAGAAAGAAGGGGAAAAAGGAAAAGGATTCGAATCAGCTAATGAAAAAGAGAGAGAGAGAGAGGGCGGAGGAAGGGAGAGAGGGAGAGGGAAATAAAACGTCAAGGAAAGATATATCAAAAGCATATATATATATATATATATATATATATATATATATATATATATGGCATTGAAAAACGACTTTCTAAAGAAATAGGTAAAGTAAAGGAGATGAGAAGAAAGAACGATGATGAGTAGTGGAGGAGTAGGAGGATTTGGATGAGAAGAAGAAAAAAAGAAGTAAAAAAGGAAAAAAGGAAAAGGAGGGGTAAAAAAGAAAGAAAATAAAAGAAAGAGAGAAAGATAAAAGAAAAAGAAAAGAAAGACAAGAAAAAAAAAGAGAAAAAGGAGAAAAAAGAAGGAAAAAAAGAACGCTCGTTATAAAGTACATATAGAATTGTATGAATCTTTTACGTTCCTCTTCAAGTAGAAGACGACGTCGTAAAAAAGTTTTGCCTTGGTGTAATAATGTTTTGCATATGACTTCCGCAAAACGACACTGAGCGTCACGTCGCGTCACGCCGACGAAATCGGTTTTTATTATCTGCATTTACGTATAAAATTTAGCATCGTTTACGTAGTAGCGCGATATACGTTTATATCTATCTATCTATCTATCTATCTATCTATCTATCTATCTATCTATCTA